>NW_028297118.1:1188028-1361826 GCF_055798465.1 Pogonomyrmex barbatus | reverse complement strand
AAAAAGAGATAGTGTTTATGAATTTTATAAAATTATTAACTTATTAAAATAAACTCAAATAAAAGTTTGGACTATTTTAGCACTACACCATATGTATGTATGTATATATAAAATAAGAAAACATTTTATGAACATAGACTCGAAAATGCATTATTTTGGGCATTATTATGTTATCATCATTTTTGCAAATAAAAGTGCGGGCAGCATTATTCAGGACAACTGTGAAGTAATCTCTGTCAAAAGATGCTTATACCTCCACGTGATATATATACATATATCTTTATTCAGATACAAGATTATATTGTAATACTCCGAAATTGAGATGAGAATTATATTTAAGAAAAATATCGCATCAGGGCAGAAACACGGAGCGATAGCAGGTGCAGAGTGAATATTTTTAGATTAATTTAAAGCATAATTAATAAATGCAGATTTATAATTCTTCATTCAAATTTTTGTTTAATTTTGCTTTGTTGCAATTGACCAAATGAAAATTTTACAACAATTCTTACCACTCGAAAAAGCGAATTCGTTGCATTACTCTTTCCTGATACAGTCGATGTACTACAATCCGCGCTGGATATACTTTTATTATCTAAAAATCTATCGGACTTCTCAATAATAGCTCCTTTCACTTTATTGTCGAATTTTGGATCATATGCGCCAGGCGGAGGTGCATCATCTGTGAAATCGTACACATAAATTAGACAAAACCAAGATATCTGGGTTCAATCTCTCTTTTCGAGTGCAATTAATATTATCGTTATTATAACATGAATGTATACGAATAGTCATACACATTTTGTGATCGAATTACATTTTAGTGAGATAGAAAGAATTACACATTACATTCTTACAATTTTCGATATTCCCAATTTCTCAAAAAGATTACATATCTACTAAAAATAATGCACAAAATTGAAAGAGTAAAATTAATAAAAATAAAAACAAGTCCCGATGTAAAAAAATTAGCAAATCAATCATTGAGATAAAGATTTACTAATTCCATTTGTGTATCATAGAATATGAAGATTTAAATACGAAGTGTTCCTGGGTAAGTAATGTTGCGTAATCGATAGGACTTGCGTAGCATGTTGCGACGACAAAGGAGAGGTAAGACGACTAAATGGACTTCCTTTTGGCGCAACGTATCGAGGAGGAACAGGCGCAAATGGGAAAGACAGCTGTTCTGAATGCAAGGGACACATCTCTGTGGGGTAGTAGAATAACCAGGTGTAGACAGCAACGTTCTCTGCTATTACCCCATCGCCCCGTCTCATGTCTCCATACGCGATAAAATGTCTCCTTTTATTATCTATCGCGCGCTTTCTTACACGAGGGGAGATCGATATATAAGAAATTTAAAGGCAGACGCAGCGATATGTATAGGAAGATAAGATATAACAAATAAAATATATTATGTATACTGTCTAGCTTTTTACTTGAACAGCTATGTATACACCAGAATAAGGAAGCTATAAAAAGAACAAATATAACAAGCAAAACTATAACTATAATTAGGAAATAAATAAATATTGTTAATGATAAAAAGATTAGAGATCGCGGATAAATCTTGGCAATCATTATATATCAGAAAATATCAAAAAGTATTATTGTTAATCAAAATTTATAAAAATGTATACAATTGATGTATATAATATATAACATAAATAAATAAAATGAAGAAACAGATATCAGTTCCTAATTCCTATTGTGCATAAAACGTTAATTTACATGAGATCGGATTTTATTTCTTATCTTTCACATCTTAATCTGACATTTTATTGACCCAATTAATTGTGATTACAAAAATATACGTGAAATTTTTTACAATTCAGTACATATCATTATTTAAAATTCGCAAGATAAAAAATTTTGACTGTACTAATTTATAAAAACTGCTAAATGTAGTTTTATTTATGTAGGTATTTGTGTGTGCGTTCGCGCGAGCACTTATAAATTTTTTTCAATTAAACTGAAATTAACGTCTAATACTTTTGTAATATATTTATAATAATCTATTAAAAATATATTTATTTATTTATTTATAATGTATAATAAGTGGAATCATTCGTATCTACTTTTTGTATTATTACGATACATAATTATTTATAATAATTTTATATACGATGGAAAAACATGTTACTTACGATTAGATTCGATTCGAAAAAAAAATATATTTTACTTGCAAAAATATAAATGTACAGCAAGGGTATCGCACATCAAAAAACAAGACACAAATCTATTTTATAAATATAAACATATTTGAAATATTTTTTTTTGTAATATATTTATTATAGTTTCATTTTTCAGATTTTAATTTTATATATAAAATAACGTTGTGTAATAAACTAATTAAATTTATGGAAATATCTATTTTTTTAGATAATGTACAAAATAAAATTTTAAAATAAAAATATTAATTCATAAATTTATTTTACAACAAAAAAAGCAAACTATTAAGAATACAATAGAAAATGTACAAAATGATTAAAGAATTGCATGTCTCGCGTGAAACTCAACGTTAGGAATTTCCCGCCATAATGCATTTATGCATACTTATGAAAATTCTGCAGGACAAGAATAATCCAAATAAATCCCAGAACATTCTCGACTTATTTTATAGAAATTTATTGCAGCAAAATTTTTGTCTTTAACTGTATTTAACATAGATATTAATGTTAATTCAATGTTATTATTATAAACAGAAAGCTTTTTCTATATCAAAACTTTACAAGCTGAAATAATATATATTGCTATATACACAATATAATACACAATTATAATTACTTATGCGACAAATGCACAGAAACCGCCAATAAAATGAATATCTCGTGTATTATCATACTTGAGATAGACATACGGCGTATAACGTTCTTTCCAATTTTTTTATAATTTTGTAAAGTTGTATTTTCATGCATATAGTTTAAGAAGGAAAATTGTCACTCCCGATTTTTTTATTTTTAAACTTTTCAATGGTGATAAATTAGAAAATGATATTTTAATGATAATTTATAACTGCATATTTTCCATATTCTCTGCTCTAATTAATCAAAAAAACAAATTATTTTCTTATATAATTTAAATTATAACAGAGAATAATTTGTAATTTAAAATCTACATATCTTCTTCATTTCTTTTATTGGATTTAAATATCAAAAACTTTCGAAATTTAAAAAAAAAAAAAAAAAGAAACGGAACCTGAGCGACGATTATCCTTCTCAGAATATATTCTATCGCATAAAAATACACAAATTTACAAAATTACAGAAAAATCGTAGAAGAGAGAGAGTGTTACACTGCATATTTATTATATTTTTTTCGCATTCTGAAAATCCGATAGTATACGGAAATTTCATTTCGAAATTTAAGACACGTGGAGATCAATGAGAAATCGTCGGTGCAACGTTTAATCAGCCGAAGCAAAATCAGTCGGCGTGCAATACACAGGCCCGTACTTGCCACAAAAAACAACTTACTTCCAAGTTCGTTAAACCGTTGTATTTTCGCCTTGGAGAAGGACATCTCGTATCACGTGCTTTCGCCTGCCGATATACTTTCGAAACAACAATATCTGCTAAATTTGCTGTGCATTCGCATGCAAAACATGCGCGCGCGCGACTAGGAGCCGCGCCGTTATGACTTACGACGTTGCACTACCGCTTTCCGTTGCCGCTCCTGCTCGCGCAACGAGAAAACCATGCGAACCACGCTTGATCGCATCGAACACTGGGCCGCTTTCAGCCACGATCCCTCGGCCGACACACCGGTTATAATTTCGATTTAAAACGACAGTTACTCGAACTCGACGATTCGTCGAGTGTGCGTGTGGAAGTAGCCAATCAGAGCATGAGCGCACGGAAACGTGACCCGGAAACGTTGTATCCTTCGAAGCTACGATCGGGATCCGGTCAGATTTTAGGGTGTCGTCATATGCGGCGTAACTTGCGTAAGTGTAATCTGCGTATTTTAATATTTTACTAAAACACGTTATGCCATTCTGAAAGTCTTCTTTCATATAGAACGTATTTTGCAGAATTTCGAGAAATGCGTAATTAATATAACCAATTGCTGATTAGGGCTTCTGTTGTACTCTCTAACAGAAATGCTAAACTAATTTATGATTGATTTTTGAAATCTGCGTATCTGGAAAAGTACGCTTCATGGGGAAGAGATTTTATATACGAGTATGTGTACGAATAATGGCTTCAGAAGTCATCGTGGAACCTGACTTGTTGTTATTAATAATATGGAGCGATGGCAAAAGTGGAAAAATATGAAATAACCTCAACAACAAAAAATTAGACGGTGTAATATATTAAAAATGTTGGAATATGGAAACTAATGATATACCAACAGGAATAAGCTCGTCATAGAATGTGGATGCGTCCGATATTCATAAAAAGATGAAGATTATTATAGGATGACAATTTCGTCAAAGAAATAGAATTTGAAGATTATGAAATGTTCTACAATTATTGTAGAATGTCCACAGAAATGTTCAATCAGTTGTTAAATATTGTTGTAGAACAAGCCTAATGCGTCGTGCGTCGTGTGTGGGTCATGGGCCAATCACAATCAAGTATTTTCCCTACGTCTGTGATTGGTCAATTCTTGTGACTTGCGGCATGCAACGTATTGTAGAACAAGCCTAAGACTGATTGCACACAAGACGCGGCAAAGTGGCAATGCGGTAATTAACCATCTTGTTTTCTAATATGTAACGAAGTTCCTTTGTAGAAAGATTTTTCCTTTATTTTACTTTTAAACACCCTAATTAATTTTATTAACTCATACTTATGATTTTCTAATCATATTTATAATTTTCTAATTATTTTCTAATAATTAATTTTAAAACAAATGTGCTTCAAAGTTTTTAAAAATTACATATGCATAATTCTGAAATCACATCATTTGTAATATGCATATTTATATTTTTAGATTTTAATTTATCAGAATTATACAATAAAAAATAAATTAAATATCATGAGATACGATAGTGTCTCGGATGTCAAGTCAACCGAGAACACTGCCGTGTGATTTTAAGTGAATCGGCAAGATGCGAGCATCCGAAATTATCGGATCTCAATAACGGTTAAACCGATCAAATTCTATGTAGGCTTGATCGATAGCTTGTGTTCGACTTGCACAATAAAAGTATTTTTCTGCTACGTGCTCCACAAGCGGAGATATTGCTACGCAAAGTCCGATTTGGAAATTTTTACTTTAAGAAACGTCGTCATTATCGTCGTCGCCCGATTCTCATCTACGGTTACAATTTCTGTCACAGAGGCGCCACTGTCCAATGTACACGCACCGGCGGGAATGGCTGTGCGCTCGGCGCTCTATACATACACACGTGTATTCCGCGGAGCACGAGGAAGATCATGGAGCGAAAGGAAAAAATAGTGAGGGCAATTCGATGTTGCATCCTTAACGTAAGATGCACGATCGAGAAAAAAAACATAGTCGGACGTGATTTCGATACCGATTTCGATGTCCCTTTGCTATCTCACACACTCGACGCTAGTGCGAGTAAGAGATTGTCTCTATCTGTCGCATTTTTCTTTCTTTTCCTTCCTGATTCTTTCTTTTCCTTTCCTTTTCTGATTAATTATTGATTATTATTAATGGTTATTTATTTATTTAATTGATTATTCAAATATGATTATTAATTATTTAATAATCGCGTAATAATTCTTTTATTATATATTTTAAAAAAAGTTATGTGTAAAATTACAACTATTATTGCAGGTTTAAACATTGAATGTCTTACAGCTATCTCAAGCAACCGATATTGAAAATTATTTAAAAAAATAATGAATTCGCGAAACTGTATTCAAAAATAAGGAAGATTATATTCAATAAAATAAAAAGTTATTAATAAATAAAAATGTGAAAATCAAAATAAATATTTTCGAAATGAATACTATGTTGTAAATTTAAAATTTGAATTTCTAATAATATATTATAAAAAGTATTATTTCTATACGTAAAAGTATTATTTCACGTTACATTATATCGTATCATTTCTATACACTTACATTTAATTGTAAATGTAATCCTACAATTTTATAGCACTAGTTTATTTGCACATTGCAAATTTAAAAATGCACATAAAACTGTTACATGGATCTCCAAATTATCTGCAATGATAGTTGGAATTTTACACGTAATTTCTTTTTAAAATGTATAATAGGAGAATTATTACGCAATCATAATTAAATAATTATTAAATGATTAATTATTGATTATTTAATACTTATCTAATTATTGATTTAATTGATTATTTAATTATGATTGCGTAATAATTCTTCTATTATATATTTTATAAAAAGTTATGTGTAAAATTACAACTATTATTGTGAGTTTAAAGATTCATTGTAATAGTTTTCCGCGCATTTATAAATTTGTAGTGTGCAAATAAAATTAACTTCTTGTGTCGTAAGTAAGTGGTAGAATTACATTTATAATTAAAGGTATATGTGTAAAAGATATATGTGTATAAAAATGATATAATTGAATGATATAATTAAAGTAACGTATAGAAATAAAAGAAAAAAATATGCTATCTCACTCGTTCTTTTGTTCTCTATTCTATTTACTCTCGTTGTGCTTATTATAGAAAAAAAATGTCAAGTATAAAAGTCAATCAAGATGCGCTTTTCGAATATAGAAAGATAGTTAATATTATAAAATATCTGATATCACTATAAAATTATCTTTTCACAAAAAGATAAAAAAAGGGTGTCAAGTATAGTAAGATCCTATTTAATCCTAAGTATTATATCACAATCTTATTAAATTCAAATAGTATCTAATGATCAACCTTAATGTGTATATCATTTATATAAAAGATTTGATATAAAAAATGTGGCGCCAAGTTATAGTCTTATTATCTTGAAAGTTAAATATACAATTGCTTTTAAAAAATGTAAATCAATCAATGATTCGTATCTTTGTATTTCCATTAAAATCTTCTTATTCTAAAATCCAAGTAATAGTAACTTTAATTTTTTTTAAAAAATAGTGATATCATAAAATTGTGTTTAACTCAAATAATATGTATCTAACATAAATGGTAGTAGCTTTCATTTTATCTCAATATATGTATATGTAATATTCCGGCATATTTTTCTGTAAAGAATTTTTAAATACATGTATATTTGAATCGAATGAAAAATTTAATTACAAAGAATTAAAGAAGTAATAATAATAGTAGTTTTTTTATTTAAATGAAAAAAATTTAATTTAAATAAAAAAATTTTTATGTAAAAAGACTTGGCACTGGATAAAAAATAAAACTATTTAAAGTAATAATATATTCCTTAAATCTTGTCATTACTTTTTTAAATAAAAATTTATCATTTTTACTTTGTTATTATTTCAATCAAGATCTAGCAGTGCTAAGTTTTTTACATAAAAATTTTTTTCTCTCTCTCTTTAATTCTCTTTAATTCTTTGTAATTAAATTTTTCATTCGATTCAAATCAATATACAATTTTAGTATTAATATATAATTTTAGTATCAATATAAATAACATTATAATTATTGTTTTAATTGTTGCATCGTGTTATAAGGTAAGCCTACATTTCGTAAAAGAACGCTTCAATTTGACATTCATGACAAACTTTGCTTAAATAAATAGACTCAATTAATGAAACATGAAAGAATATCTGCGTGAGGATAAGGGATAATTATTGCTTAATAATTTTATTATTCTTACGTTCTTTTACGAAATGTAGGCCTTTAAATTTTCGTTGAATATAAGTGTAGAAACTAATCATAATAAAAAATCATTGAACGCTCACTGATCTGTTTTCTCTGTTGAACGCAGCCAATGTGTATGTAATCTATTAATGAAACTGCAATATATATATATATATATATATATATATATATATATATATATATATAGGGTGTCCCAAAACTCCCGCATTTGGAATACGCTACGTGATTTTTTATGCTAAAAGAAACAACTTTTTCCTTTATCAAAATTGCGTGCGACGAGTAGTTTTTATAGTAAATCAAATCGATTTTTTTACTTTTTGTGATTACGTACTCACGTAATTAATAAGTATTCATTAAATTCAGTGTTTTTTTTATTGTTATACGCAATTGTGCATACGACAATAAAAAAATAATTAAAATAATAGAATGCTCAGTTCATACACCATATAATTTACATTTATTTTTATTTCCAGATAATGCTACGATCTCAGACAATTTTTTTATTGAATTGTTACGTAAAGGATGAATACAAATACTTATTTTGTTAACTTGTATTATATTTTAAACAATACAATACGTGAAGTCATCAAAGATTAAGTCCCAGGCCTGAAGAATGCGCGCCGGCCCTGACCGCTACGCACATACGCGCGCTCATTCGTCACATTTAATTTGATCCACTGTAAAAATTATTCGTTGCACGCAATTTTGCTAAAGAAAAAAGTTGTTTCTTTTAGCATAAAGAATCACGTAGTGCTCTCCAAATGCGGGAATTTTGGGACACCCTGTGTGTGCGCGCGCGTGTGTGTGTGTGTGTGTATATATATATATATATACAAAATGATTCAGAATAACCGTGTGTCCTTAAAATGTCATATTCCTGAGACGATTCTAAAACGATTTTTTTCTCTACTAAATTGTTATCAGAAACTTAGTTTTTGAATTCTAAAGAAAAACAGTTCATGAATTGAATTGGGTCGCGTAAAACAGGCAAACGCTGAAATTGGGCACGAGCGCCCGCGAGCGCCCGCGAGTGCCCGCCTATTGTGCACATCTCAGAAGCGTATCTAATATTTTTAGTATGGGATAAAGTTCCGCATTTCTAAATGAAACTTAATTTATGGATTAATCAATTTCAATCTGATAGTTGTTACATTTTTTAAATTTATTATCTGTTGCCATGCATATTCAAGATAAGCAATAGAAATGAAGAATATAAATTCACTTCAATTATTACATAATGAATTCGATTGTCGGTTTAGGGAAATGCATGTTTTAGAAGAAGACTTACTTATTTTTATAACACCTTTTACTGTTGATATTAATATTGTTCCCGCAGATATACAATTAGAATTAATAGATTTAAAATATGACACTGCTCTTAAAAATCGTTTTTATACAATGAGTAACATCATACAATTTTTACTCATATATATCTCAAGAACGTTTTCCTTGACTACATGCTTGTGTTGCAAAAATAATGAGAATGTTCTATATATTCATGTGAACAATTATTTTCTATTATGAAATTAAATAAATCGCGATTACGCGAACAATTAACAAATTCACATTTGAATTTTGCAATAATTCGTTTAAGTTGCCAAAACGATAACACCTGATATAATATATCGTATATAATATCGGAAAATTATGAATTAAATACTAATTAAATGCTATAAGAGTTGTTTATTTAATATTATTGTAAGAATTGTTTATTTAAAATATAAATAGTTATTAATTTATGCTAATTTAAAATATTTCTGGGTCTGGAATTTGTGCAACACAATATTTTTTTACTCCTTGAACAACACGTTCAATGAACAGACGTTCCTGCTCTCTTCACTTTATTGTGCCTAGCCGCCTAACGCTAGCCCCAGCGTGCTCGACTGTTGCCCGCGGGCATTGGGTGCCCGCGAGCAGTGCCCACTTGCCGACTTGCCCTGTTTTACGTGAAACGTGATTTAATATTTTATGAAAATGGGTAGATGTTCCACAGAATTTTGTAATAATTCGTTATTGAAAGGATATATAATAAAAATATTTCCCAGAAATTCTAAACACGTGTTTACAATTGCACGTCGTGCAATATAGTCGAAAACTGTTGGCCGTAAAGATTGGATGCCTACAAATAATTTATATCTTTGTAAGATTAAGTGTCATGTCATAACAATAACAAAATTATAACAAAATTATTATTATTATTAATAATTATTATTAATTTAATTAAAAGTGATGTTATGAATGTTATCTTTTATCTTTAATTTCTATATTGATATTTATTTTTATCTTATTGTATACAACCTCTATATTATATATCTTTTTTTTCATTTTATCTATTATAATTTGTAAATTCCAAATACTAAAAATTACTATAATAATCTTGATTTTTAATTTTTGCTTTTTATAAAAATAATTATATAACAATTATGATTAAGTATTGTTTTTTTTGTTTTTATATATTATAGGTACATTTTTCATATTTATCATTTTGCTCCTGATATGTGGCAACAAAGGCCTGAAGGAAAAAAGAAATTAAACAAAGATGTTTAAATCTATGGCTGTATATATGTTTTTTTAAATAAATTTTGTAAATTTAAAAGTGTTTTTAATTTTAATAATTATTTCCTACTTTTATTTAAATTTTATTTAAGATAAATTTTCTTTTAATTTTTAATAGAAAACATTAAATATAAAAAATTATTTTAAGATATAATCTAAATTAATATAAAAAACAAATTTTAAAGATTTTTTTTCATATTTATCATTAAATATTATTTATATTTCAAAAAATAGAATAATTAAAATTTGAATTTAAGCGGGAATTACGAAAATTATGGATCAATCAAAAGTGACTCTCATGGCCAGTTTCTGATTAGAGGATCTCTAATTCGTTGTCTCCGGCTGACCCTTAAGGCGTAAGACATAAGAAATTGGTCAACTACAATCAATTCTTTGACTATATAAGTATGGACTGCCAGCGGCTAACTTCACACTTGTCAAAAAGAGGCGACATCAAATCAAGAACTAAATATTAAGTATAGTCCACAGTATAAGTAGATACAGTAGGTTTACTCTGCTCAATATCCGTGAAATGATTGTCACTTTCGCATGAACACAGACAGAAATGCACACTCAACAATATGGCAGTTCAAAAGAATTGTATACTGAAAGATATCTATTAGATTCGGAAAAAATTAACGGAGACCGACTGGATTTAAACTCGGGATCCTTCGTCTACCAATCCGACACTTAGTCTGCACGACCACGACGGCTCCTCTCTGTTAGTGTTTATATTCCGAATCTCTTTCATGACCGCTTACGGTCGTCTAATTCTTACAATACCATAACCACAGTACTGTGGTATAAATTTGTTAAAGAGAACAATTTAAATATTCTATAGTCTCTATATCTGTGCAAAATTTATATAAACATAAATAAAAAATGGATATCGAACTAAATATTCGTTATATTCTATTTTAGATATTATATATGGCGTATCTTTGCTTAGACTCTAGTAAAAGAAGGAAAAGTAAGTATAGAAAGAATTATTGAGAAGTGATATTGAGAAGAATTCAAAATTAACACACACCTACAACATAAGATGAATCAATGAAAAGAACAAAGTTTCAATCTCATTTTTTTGTAATTGTACACACACACACACACACACACACACACACACACACACACACACACACACACACACCATACACACACATATCATAAATGATCTTATCAATTAATAAATCTTTGAATTCTATAACTTTTATCTAAAATTTTATTTTTTAATATATATAACAATATATACACCGTATATCGTATATATATATCATATATAAATATACATTTTTTATATTTAATAATTGTGTTTTGCATATTTGTATGTACATACATATATTGGCAAAGGAAATAAACTTATATGTGAATTAAATGCAAATTAAAAATTTTGAATAATCCTTTTCTTATTGTATTTGTTAATTTGCATAAATTATTGCACTTGTTTCTTTTTAATTGCATAATTTTATTTTATTTTATGTTTATTACTTTAAACTGCCCGCGTTGCACACTCAACATTATGGCCGACCATTTCACTTGAGATTAAAGGTGCCGACATAGAGTGAACCTACTGTATCTACTTATTATACTATGATATAGTTTGTACACACTTGAAAAACAACGTGCTTTTCCTGCTTTTCGTGGCTCTTATGCTTCTCGTGCATTTTTATTAAAAATTAATATTAAAGTACTGACTTATTCCTTTTTGTGAAGAATTATAGTAGTAGATCTATGATAGGGATCATACACACAGTCTCCACTTAATGTTTCTCTCATCTTCTTCTATTAGAGAGAGAAAAAATCAAATGTTGTTTCTTCTCATTCGCACATGTCGCTCATTGCCTGATATACAGAGGTGCATTTGTTTATGCAGTCACTACCGCAGATGTCGTTCGTTTATTCTGTCTGCGAAAGTGACTGCAGCGCAGTTCGTCGTTCGTTTACGCAGAAATGTATCTCATTTTGGGGTCGATTATGTAACTTTTCCCTTAGGGCGGAAACGTGAAAAGCTTCACTTGAACTTATAATCATGTACGATTGCGGGATCATGTAACTGTCTCAAACGTGAAAATGTGAAATTTTTCACGTGAATTTTTTCGCCATGTACCTTGGCGGTGGAAAGGCGGAAATCTAGGGAATTAATAAATATGCTTCGGAATTAGAAAAGATTAAGGCCGCGTTAGGATTAAGTGTACGTAGTACACAAACAATTGATTATTAAAAGATGTATATAATACTGTACCAATAAAATAATTTTCATTAGCTATAAAATCTATGAAACTATGTTTCATGATTTCACTTTCCACGCATCCAAGCTACATACATAATCGCTGTATGTGAAAAGTTTCACGTGAAATGTCAAGGTGTGAAAAATGAAAAGTAAAAAGTGAAAAATGAAAAGTGAAAAATTTCATGTAAAGTTACATGATTGACCCCCTGTGCAGCTATCTCGGAAGTCTCCTGTTTTGGATGTTCTGCTTGCAGTTGTCACGCGGCGCGTTTCCGGTTTCTAGGAACTTTGAGTTGAAAATAGCGATTTGTTTCATCGAATTTACCGAATTATCGAATTATCGAATTTACCGAATTATCAAATTTATTCTAGCTCTTACAATTCCTATATCGACTGAATTCACCAGGAGGTCAATCATGTAATTTTACGTGAAATTTTTCACTTTTCATTTTTCACTTTTCCTTAATATCAAATTATCTTCAAGAAATTGAAGAATCGTTATAATCGAAAGAAACTTCTTCCAAATATCCGACTTGAGGAGGTTATCTACAATTTCAATGGCATCTGGCGTTAGTCACCCGAAAGAATTGTCTTCTAAATTCTAATAATAGTGGGTCGACACTCACTTGAACATATATCATGAAGCAATTGATAAATGGCAATTGACAAATCTATAAGAAGCTGACAAGTTGTTCACAACATTCCCAATTGAACAAGAAATTGACATGCGGTTAATATCTTACTTTAATCGTTTTCTATTGTCATCGCCTTTTATTTGCTTAACACATGATTTGTTAACAAATTTTGTAATTGAACAGAGCATGCCAGATGTAGGATTTTTAAGGATAGTTAAGCAGAATACGATAGTTTATCGCGTTGAGGTGCATCGCTCCCTTATATCGTACGGAAATTTATTTCTTTTGTGAAAAGAAGCGACTTGCGATCCCGTCTATGCTTAAGGCGGATAGGGTGAACCTCCTTCACGCACGGAGGTCACTATCAGAGAAACGTTCCCTTCTCTGACGCAGAGCACTAGTAGAAGAAAGAAAAGATAGAGAAAGAGAGAGAAGCTTATGTAATAAAGGATTAAAGAAGAGTATTGAGAACGTGCGCTCACTGTTCAATATTAACGTAATATTTTCCTCTTCTTTAATTGATCTCGCGGTGCGATAATAACAGTTACAAGTTGTGTTAGTTTCGCGACTTAAGATCCTCCGTCGTATGGTCGATCAAGATTCACTACTCGATAAATCGTTCTAAAATCCTTTATTATACATGCAAAGTACAGTTTCGATTCTGGGCATAATATTTGAAACATGCAATCGTATTGAGTGTATATTCTATTTTTCGAGTAATTAGATGCGTACTAACTTGTAAATGATACAGAATGAAACAGACATTATTAATAAAAATTACAGAATTGTCGTGGCAAGACTATTTGAAGGAGGCCTGTTACGGGTGCACTCAGCGGGAACCAGTCGGTACTCACAAAAAATATTGTGGAGACTTTACGGAAGCGCGCACTCTTTAATTAATAAATTTGGCTGCTCTAATATTCGCACAGAGTATAAGTTTCTTAAAAATTTATCAATACAGAGATGTTGCGGAAATGCTTTAATTAATGTTTTGACTGCTTCGCGAGCGCTTCTTAGATAGCCCTTACATATTTTCGGATTGCATTAGGCCCCGACATTCCAGCGAAGTGTTTATATAAATTAACATGACTCCGAATTATTTTTCCAGGAACCAAATGTAAACGAATATGCTCATTCGGCATATCAAAAGAAAATAGAGAATATATATACACACGAATTGCTTTAAAAGAATTTAAAATAATTTCTCTCTTAAAGATGGCATCCATGATATCAAATTACAAACTCTATATATATATATATATATATATATATATATATATGTATGTGTGTGTATATGTATGTATGTATGTATTGTGACGTACGCCCTGAGGTGATAAGATTTAACTGGGTTAATTCAGAGCATTTCTGATTCCTGCATTCACCTATTGGAAGGATGAGAGCGCAGGCGAGCTATGGACAACTGCGTGCGCAATTGCACGAATTTTCTTTTTCTTCTTTACTGTTGTTTCGAGTTTAGCTTCCGCAATACTAGATTAAAGCGGCGAAATTGACGGCTGCCACTAGATTTGTATATCACCATCCGTCATGATGACCAATGACGACTGGATACATGGAGGATGTCGCCACCAAGGAATTATCGCCCTAAGTAGCCGAATTACTCCCTCTCTGCATACTGGTTCTCGTTGTAGAGCAATATTTTCAGAAGTCGAGAGGACTGATTCATACAACGCGGGATTGAAGAGCGAGCAAAAGGGGAGGCGCCACTCCTCGCGAAATAGCGAGGAGACCCCACACAAACGAAGGCGAGCCGAAGAGCACAAGGACGAGTACTTGAGCTAAGAGAGACAGCCATCTCTCACCGAAAGGATCGATGAAGGATCCTCGGAAGTCGCCGGCTCGGCCGAAAAGGATCGCCTTCGAATCTCCCGCGGGATCAGCGGAACGCGAGCCATCTAGGATCCGCGCCGAAAAATAAAGGATCTAGCGGCTGATTGCGGCGCTAATCGATACGCAGAGAGGGGATGACGACCACCACGGTGCCGCGAGAGTTCGCAAGAGCGAATCACTTTTCCGTGCGAAGCTTTTATACATGAACGCAGGAGCCAGCTATCATAAGCCACAAGAAGAAACAGAAGATCGAGGGAAAAGAGTTGCCGTCTGATGAGGCGAACGTTCCGTTGTAAAGTCGTCGATTTCGCCTGCGGACTCGAAGGATCGCGCGGGGCTGGCTCGAAGAAACTTTCGCATTCCCCGCGAAAATATTGCGTTATCGCCATTGTCTATCCGGTGAGCTGGCCACGTGCCCCCCTCGTGATCCTTGTCAAGTCGTTGCGGTAATTTTCTCTCGCCCTCGCTACACACGAAAAGTCGAGATAATTGTAGTTTTTTTTTTATACGACTCTCGTTTATATGGTTGCCGCGCATGGAATGTATTGTTGTAGAGTGAGATGGCTGTGTCGTTCGCGGGGTATATCGGATCACTTGTTGCGAATTAAATCGGCGTCTGGTGAGCTCGAACCACCTGGCAAAAGCGTGGTTCGGACACGTCGTTGCCGTGTGTACTCTCGAGTATCACATTGCTGCCTTACTCAATTAACGTGAGGATTTCTGTACCCTTTATCGTTGCGCGATTCGAGAGATGTATTCTATCACGAAAAGGCGATCGAGATAAACGCCTATAGAGATTCAAGCCGACATTAAAAATATTTTTGGTGTTGCTCTAATTAATTCGTGTCGCATTATTTAATCCCTTCTCTCTCACGCCCCGTCCCACGAGCTCCTCCCTCTACCAACAAATCGGGCTGCCGGATTGTCGTGTAACATATGCGAATCCTAATTTTATTGTAAGCGGACAATTTTGAGATTTTCTTTGTGTAATTGAGTGGCACTTGCTCGTGCCTGGCGCCCAACCTTCCGTACATTGCGTTGCAAGGGAGTTTCTTAATACGAAACTGTCCTCAACGGTGGCAGTCACAGTATATATATATATACATATATCTGTATGTTTAACGTTCTACAATTTTCTGTAGTACACAAAGAAATGTATAGTTATTATATTTAAAATTGTCTAGTGAACACAGTGAATATAAGCATTAATATTACATTTTCCTTATTTCAGAAATTACGGATTTTGTCATTTTAATTTCCTAAAATTGGGAATAAATATTTCTATTGAATTCTAATAAAATCTTTAAATTAAATACTTGCGTTTTAATTTCACATTTCACATATTGGATTTAGTTTTCTGAGTGCTTATATGCTTACTGTATCCGTAAAATTTTATAAGTTTCCGTAAATCTTATAGTTTATTATGGTGAACATGAATATAAGGTGTTCGTAAAATATACTATATGGTACGTATGTATTTTACAGGTGATACCTTTTTAAGAGACACATAGAGCAAGGTACAAGTGTATTCGTGTATGTCGATGATGGTGTCATCGCTTAATGTTATTCTTTCATAAGAGCGGTTTTCTTTGTTCCTTTCCTTATTTCTCGTTTTTCACAAGATTTTATATTAGGTCGAAAGAATTAGGTAAATTGACATTATTTATTATGGATATTTGCTAATAGAAATTCATCAAATATTTATGACAATTGATCTTATAAAATTTTATTGTTTATAATTTATTTTATAACAATATACCTAGTTGATCGGTAACCTACAAATAAATAATTATGAATATCTCGAGAACGGAACGTATGATCAATGTTGGATGTTTACTAATACACTCAGGAGGGTAAGAGGAATTACTGAGAGAAAGTTGCAAAACAAATTTAATTATCTTGGAAATTATTGGTCGTATTAAGAAAATTTAAACGTGGTATTTTACAATTAACTTAGGGCTATCGAATAGCGTTATCATTTTGGTTTGCTATCAGAAGATCGTGAAATTTTACAATTTTAAATTTTCCGAAAAATCTCTTTTATGCTCTCGTAATCGTTACTAAACTGATTACTTTGCAAATTTAAGTTTATCTCATTATTTGCAGAATTTTGAGTGACGTCATCATGATCTTATTTATTTATGCCTTTTCGAAAATTTTATTATTATCCCTTATTCCCTGTGTGAAACATAGTAATCTTAACAATATCCTTTTTTTTCCTTGTCTTATTAATGTATGAAAGTTAAGTTTAAAGCGAAAACAAATTTGATTCAGACCATCTGTCTTGGTTTCGCAAGAAACTATCTATCGGTAGAAAATTTTATTTGTGCGACATTTATATGACAAACTAGCTCCATAAGACATCTATTGATAATGAAATAAACTACTTCTGAATTTTTAATAGTAAGAGCTTTAGTATTGTCCAAAATTAAGTTATACTCTTATAATATTGGGTGAGGTCCAATCGGACACATTGCCGATTGTTCAATTAAATAATAAAATTTTTGATAGGTGGCTTACTAGAAAAGGCTTCCTAGGCATCGGCTGATGTGATGTATCTGAGTGGTGTATCTGATTGAAAATGTGCGCATCTAGGACGCTCCCATAATATTACTTTTTATTGTTATTATTACTGATTGCGGTCCTCAATAAGCCGTATATAAACAAAATAAAGGTGTTGTGATGCTGTGTTAGGATGCACAAGAGTAATTTTATTTGTTATGACAATTATTTCATTGGAAAAGATGTGCTTTTAATAGTCAAAAATGTTTGTCTGGCAATATAATAGAAAAACGATGCGACGTCACACAGTAATGTGTAAACGAACACCAAAATGAATTTTATTAGAATAAGAAGCGAAAAGGATCAGAAACAAATAATTAATCCAAATAAGAATAATAAGATATAATTAAAGTAAAAATAAGATAAAATAAAAAAAAATAAGAAAAAAATAAGAATAAAATAAGAAGAAATAAGAAAAAATAAGAATAATAAAATATAATTCACAAAAAATTAATATCTAACTTTTAAGTAAAATTCATAGATTAAATATTTTTTATAATATCCATTATTTATATCAATTAAATTTAATATCAATAAAATATCTTTTATACAATAAAAAAGTTTTATTACATTTTAATTATTCGAATATAAATTTATGTATAAAATTGTCTCTTTATTTATCATTCAAATAATCGGCTCAATTTCTATTGGAAGGTACGATCCGTGCAGTTATTTACGCAGTTATCTGTTCGGTAAATTTCGATCACGCGACAAGCAGATGAGAAAGCAGTGGATGCACAAAACACTGCGTAAACGAATGTACCCTAGGTGATTTAAGCCTTAAACCATGAGAATTGACCAATTATAGTTGATTATTCTTCTAGTCCTCGACTATGATTCGTCCATTTCTTATGACTTAAAGCTTAAATCACCTATTGTAAATCGGCCAGACTAATCTGTTATGCCGTAATCGTAAAAAATTGACGAATTATAGTCGATTATTTTTCTATAATTCGGTTGTGATTGGTCAATTTTTTACGATTACGACATAAGTTAACAGATTACGGCTTCCATAAACCAACCCTTAACTTACTTATTTCACGCATGCGCACTTTATTTTGGTCACACTGATCAAAGGTGTTGACAAAGAGTTGTGCTACTGTATACTGTGCTTGTATTCGTCTTTTATTGAAGGACCAGTCACGATCAATTGAAAAGAAAGGAAGATTCGCATATTCGGTAGTCATCAGTGGCTTACTTTGAGTTAAGAGATCAGGTCATGTAAACAAAATTGTATAAATTCGCGTTTAGGAAACACAACAGTTGCAATGGTTGAGTAATTCGTCAACGTAATTGATTAAAATTTAAGGATCTAATGGTAAAAGCTAATACTAATAACTGATTACTCACTGATCACTTTGTTTCATTGAACACATCTATCGTGTTACATTATATTATTAAACAAAAATGTATTAATATTAACTGTTTTAAATAAAATCTTTATTAATTAGTTTAATGAGGAATATAATGTTGTAGATTATGGCATCCTCGGATAAAACAAAGATGCCCGCCAAGGTTGCTAAGGAAAGTGAAAATGTATGTATTCAGCAATTCACATTTTTAAAAATGAGCAATTTCTTTTATTTACTTGTTTAATAATTTTATACTCATTTGATAAAAAATAATTATTGTCTGTTATATAACAGAATTAATCACTAATTGTTATAATTTTATATCTATACTTTAAGTTTGATAGTTAATATAATTAATATAAGTCTTTATTTATAAATTTATCTCCAATTTATTGCATACAGTGTGATGATAGCATCAAAGGTTATGTAGAGCCTAGATTCGAGTGTCCCATTTGTTTAACATGGCTACGTGATCCAGTACTAACATCCTGTGGTCATAAGTTCTGTTCACAATGCATTTATTCTTGGCTTGAGTAAGTTATACTTTATTTAATCAAGTTTTTATCATTACATGAACTAAATTATGGTCGTTATAAATTATCAGGAAAGAAGGTGCTTGCTGTCCAGTTGATAGTCAACCTTTGAAGTCTGAGAATCTTTTTCCAGATCTTTATACCACTAGAGAAATATCTCAAAAACGTACAAGTTGTATTTATCAGCAATTTGGTTGTCAAGTAAAATTATCTCCTGTGGATATGGAAACGCATATCACTCAATGCCCTAATAAACGAGACCTTCAAGGTATATTCTATATAATCAAAGAATATAAATTATTTTCTCTAATTTTTCTGTAATAATTGATATAATTGTTTGACAGTACAAAATAATAATAGTGCAATATCTGTGGAATCAAAATTATGGGATCCACCTTTAAAGAATGAGACACAAGTTACAAATAAAGAAGAGCCTTCTTCTGATTGGCAACAATTGCTCAAGTAATTTAAATATGATTTTACGAATACTATATTTACATAATAAATATAGTTGGAGTAAAATTTTAAATTTTATTTCTAGGAATCTATATGAAAGGATAGTAATTTTGGAACAAGAAAATCGCGAGCTCTCTATAACAGTGTCAAATCAGAAAAATCAGCTTGCAGCTATGAGTCTACGAAATTGTAATGGAGTTTATATATGGAGATTAAAATCTTTTCGAGAAAAACTCGAGGTTATGACCAATGAGCCTCGAAAAACGTTTTATTATAGTCCAGGTTTTTATACAAGTCCAAATGGATACAAGATCTGTGCGAGGTTTAATATTTCACATGAATACCCTGATCATTTTGCTTTAGTTTTACATATTATGAAATCAGAAAATGATGATGCTTTAGAGTGGCCATTTAATGGCACAATGTATTTTATGTTAGTACATCCACGAGATTCAGAGAAAAATATCTGCGAAATAACATCATCAGAATCAAAGAAAGAGGCGTTTCAAAAGCCTACATGTGAATTAAATAAACGTGGCTATGGTTATCAAGATTTCATACTTATACGTGATATAACCGAATATCTACAGCATGATACTCTAATTTTTAGAATTGAAGTTTATCCAATGTGTTTAAGATATATAAAATCCTAGTGTAAATCATCTATTTATATATTATTTATATTCAAATATTTAATATTTTTTATAAAAATCATTGAAATAATGTCAAGTAATAACTAATAAATTTTAATTCTGTTAAAATACTAGTTTATAATAACGGATAAACTTAATAAACAATTGTAAAAGTCCTGAGTACTCGCCACGTCCATATTGGAATCGTGACGTCATAAGCGAAAAACGACACGTAAAAATTGCTACACTTTTCCTGCAAATAAAGAGATGTTGCAATGAAATAACATTTCAGATGGCTTTAAGACTTACACTTTACACTTGTAAAAACCGAATGCTACAACCTTTTTCCCTCCTGACAGTCAATAAATAGTTGTAAAAGGTACGTGAAGTGAAGCCTATTCTGGCAGAAAACACATGATTTGACAGCTGTTGAAAGAAGTGAAAAAGTATGCTTTCACATATAAAATCGAAAGATAACTTGTATTCGGTTTTTACGAATTTGATAAACACGAAACAATTCACGTTTTCATGATTAAGCACAAAATAATGTAATAAAGCGTAGCGTAAAATTTCGTTATCCGCACGTCACTTATATAAAGATGAACAAGGATGAATGAGCTTTTATTTTTCATCGCGACAGTACGCTATCGTCAACGTGGAGTTCTTAGCTGAGTACTCAATATATTATATATAATATATTATATATATATATGTGTGTGTGTGTGTGTGTGTGTGTGTATGTGTGTGTATGTACTTATAAATATATACCTAATTATAAAATATATATATTACGTAACTCAGTTATACATATCAATTTTTACTTTGTATACAATGTGACATATATGTATGCACATATATATGCAAATATTTTATTGATAAAATGCTCATAAACTTTACCAATGTAATTAATTTTATCGATTTTGCGATCCAATTCGCTTGTATATTATGCATATGCATTTTCTCACTTGAAATAAGATGTTGATGGTGAGGAAAGACTTAGGTAGAGTTTTGTGATAAAGCCGAGTCTATGAAATGACTGCATTCAGTAGAACGCAACAGTTTTGTAACTGTTTAATGATTATCTGCCGAACGGTCTTAAACGCATTTAATGTTTCAACATGTTTACGTTGCTTTAGTTTCTAGTAAACTAAAAAGTATGCTGAGTCACAACCAAAGTTTGTGCGGTCATAATAATTCTAATAGTAAACTTAATATCAGTGAGCACATCGGATGAACGCAGTATTTTGTCTTTGTTTTTGTATACATTGAAGATGACTCGAACTAGAATCGAAACGTATGTTTTATAATTTCAAATTGTAATAAAGAATGTCAATTGCGCAATCGTAAAGCGCTGATTTTCATTTGCCCATTTAATACATCATATCTAATAGAAGAGAATCACTTCATTAATATTAAACATGTATTTTTTGTGTCAAGTAAAATTGTTATAAGATCCTTATAAGTTTTCTCTTTCCATTCTAAATGAATATTTCAATGGCTGTTTTTGTTTAAAAATTAATTTTCAAAATCTTATTTTCAAATTTGTGAAATCATTTATTTTAGGAAAAATAGATTTGTAGAAATGGATAGTAGAATTAAAGTATCTGAACACATTATGCAACCAAGACAATGTTGAGCCTGTTAGATTATTTTTGCATCAAAATAAAGAAAATACATATATTTTTGCGATATTCGATTTTTTCTATTTTCCTCTTATTGAAAATAATTTCCATATGCTCGAATAATTATATTTTTTTAAGATTTTTAATTTGTAATATTTTTTTTTACTTTCATTCTTAAACTCGAAAGTAGCGTCACTTTTTATAAATATTTATTATAAAAAATTATAATTTTAATAATAAAATATTTTTATCCGATTCTTGATTAATCTTTGATAATTTATATTATATTTTTTTCAGAATGAAAACATTTATTTTAGGAAAGTATATTTCATGAATCTTTTGAGATTTTTAAATTACTTTAAATAAATAAAAAGAATAGTTGGACACGAGTACCGATATCTAGGAGTGTACAGATAAAGTACTTAATTGATATTTTAAGGATTAATAAAACGTTTTAACTCCTAGCACGGTTTTTTTCCATCTATATTTCCATATTTATATAACAACGACACAACATTACACAAGTATACATAACTTAAAAACTGAGTTGCGGCTTGTGTGCAGTGATGCCAGAACGCTAGCAACAACCGATTTATATAATTTTCAGTTTGGTACTTGGAATGGAGAGCAATATAAATTTGTGTGACGAGCATCTAGCGGAAATATACGGTAATGCGGCCTTGCAAATAATAACAGAACAAATTAGACGACGTGGTGCTGCAATATATGGGATTCTAAAAAAATTGTAAAAAAAAGGGCGTATAATAAAAAAACGATATTGAGTAGTACGTAGCTCACACGTACGCGCTTGCATTTGTGTGCGTCATCCTCTCCACTACGGTTGCGTGCTGCTAGCGTGGGCATTCTGGCATCACTGTTGTGTATCAAGTACATGGCTACCAACTATTTGGAAAAGATTGAAATTAATGTGCTATAAAAATTTGATCAATCCTGAGGAAATAAATAATACAATATGAACAATATGATTTTTTTTTCTTTGAGAAATCCAGATATTTCCCCTTCACCAATATTTCTTCTTATCTGGCTATGATCGCCGATAGTTTGATTTTTCCATCTATGGGATATATGTCCATTGGATATGTGAACGCGAGATTTCGAAATGGAGACTGACGAAGAATTTAACGAAGCTAGTATATAAAAATATAAAAAATATTAATAGACGACGATTAAATAAGATCAGGAGACACGGTAGTGTCTCGGGTGTCAAGTCAACCGAGAACACTGCCGTGTGACTTTAGTCGTCGAGATTCGAGCATCTGAAATTATCGAATCTCAATAACGACTATACTGATCAAGTTCTAAGTAGGCTTGATCGATAGCTTGAGTCCGACTTGCATAATAAAAGTATTTTTATTTTTCTGCTACGTGCCCTACAAGCAGAGATATTGCTACACAAAGTTCGATTTGGAAATTTTTACTTTAAGAAACGTCATTATCGTCGCCTTTGTACGACTGCAACGTCACGAGATGTCATTATTAATCTTATCGACCCAGCGAATTATCAGACTGAAGTCAGGGTTATTATAGAATCTAGCGAATCAATATTCGCTGGGGCCTGCAGTGACCTTGATTTATCGGCCTGATTTATCCGCTGGGTCGATAAAATTGATTGATGTAAACACGGTAGTGTTTTTGGTTAGAACTCTCGGGTATCAATATAATAATAAATACGCGTAAATTAAAATTAAATTAAAATTAAAAAGGAAATATTAGCAGTATTAATAAATTGCATACTACTATTATTCTTTTTCTGCACGTCCGAGTGATGGCCAACGATGTTGACGTTCGCGACGAGTTTGACAATTTGTAATAATTTCGGAGTGTAACTCATGTTTGTGTTTATACTTTGCAGGTAAGTTCTATTTTTTATTTTATCAGAGAACAAAGATATTATTCTTTTATTCAATCTTATCTACATACTCTTATTATGTCTAGAAAAATCAGTTCCAAAGCGAATAAAAATGAAAATTTGTCAATTAAAAAAATAACATATCTAGAAAACTATACATATATTATAATTTTGAATCATATTTCTAATCAACTATTTATTATTAGACAATTACATACACACACACACACACACACACACACACACACACACACACACACACACACACACACACACACACACACACACACACACACACACACACACACACATATAGAATATATGAAATAATAAGATTACATGTTTATTTATTAGGTATATATATATATATATACACTATAAAATTACCTTTTTTTAAAAAAAGGTAAAAAACGGGTGTCAAGTATAGTGGAATACTTCAAAATGTCTGATATCACTATAAAATTACCTTTTTTTAAAAAAAAGATAAAAAAGGGTGTCAAGTATAGTGGATATTACCAACTCAAATGATTGTGAAAAATTTATA
This sequence comes from Pogonomyrmex barbatus, assembly GCF_055798465.1. Lineage (NCBI taxonomy): Eukaryota > Metazoa > Arthropoda > Insecta > Hymenoptera > Formicidae > Pogonomyrmex > Pogonomyrmex barbatus. Next base: position 1,337,257 of record NW_028297118.1, on the reverse strand, counting down.
TAAAAAATTTGATATCAATAATTGGCGCCAAATTATATAAATTATTATATTTTTGAAAAAGTTTCGAAAAATAAGACCTAATAATTATATCTATAAAGGATTTGATGCTTCATATAACAATAATGTTTTGGTATACATATTGGTATAATGATATACATAGTATTATTTAAGAAATATATCACTTAGATTGGATATATATTATTTGATGCTTCATATAACAATAACGTTTCATTAAACATATTAAACACTGAATATATGTTTTCTAACTAATAACTATCAGAATTTCAAAACAATTTCAATATTACACGATATATATAATTGTACTATTCTGCCACACATTCTGCTATATTTTAAATAGAGCGATATATTTAGATAATAATACATATTAGAAATATAGAGCGACTTCAAACAGACAAGAAAAATATGTCCTTGGCGCGTCCGGGTCTCATTAAAACACGCACATACACATTTACTAAATTAACTTATACTCTTACCATATAACATTAACTTATTTTCTTGCATTATGTATTTCTTAATAGTACACACACACACACACACACACACACACACACGTTTTTATTGTATTTTATTCTAATAAAATACGCTGCTTATTTTTACTATTAATTTTGTAAATGCTTTTCAGGTCAAGTTTGGAAACAAATATACGTAATAAAAAATTAATTAATAATAAATAAATGAATGTTACTAATTAATTGTATAGAGCCAATTTAATTTAATCAGTATTGATAAAAAAAGTAAGTATAAAGATATAAATAAAAAATAATAAAATCTGTTATTTAAATTTAGAAAACTGTCTATTCACCTGACACGATAATTATTAAAAGTAGTTTTAATGCGACCTGGGCGCGCCAAGTTTTTGTATGTCTGTTTGATTTTAAGGTCGCTCTATATTTCTAATAATATGTATTATTATATCTAAATATATTTATTTAAAATATATAGAATGCGTGGCAGAATAGTATAATTATATATATCGTGTAATATTGAAACTGTTTTGGAATTCTGATAATTATTAATTAGAAAACATATGTTCAGTGTTTAATATGTTTAATGAAATATTATTGTTATATGAAGCATCAAATCCTTTACAGATATAATTATTAGGTCTTATTTTTTGAAACTTTGAAATATAATAATTTATATAACTGGCGCCAATTATTGACATCAAATCTTTTATATAAATGGTATACATGGTATTATTTAAGAAATATATCACTTAGATTGGATACATATTATTTGAATTAAGTTAGGCAATCTCATGATATCATTATTTTTTAAAAAGAATTAGAATTACTGTTATTTGAGTTAGAATAAGAACGCTTTAATGGGAGAGATACATATAGAGATACATATCACATGGATTTTATTTTTTAAAAGCAGTTGTATATTGAACTTTCGAGATAACGTAACTATAATTATAACTTGGCGCCACTTTTTGATATCAAATCTTTTATACAAATAATACATATTATTACAGGTGAGTATTATATATTATTTGAACATCAATAAGATGATGTAATTTTGTAATATAATATTTGAATCTTTGATGCAAAGATATGTACTTGAGTTTTTACATACACATTGTGTACACTTGGCGACTTTTTTACTTTTTTATAAATATATACTATAAATGTATACTACATGAAATCGCAGTTTTACACAATGCTTCAGTGTTTGACACTGTATTTAATTGTGTTTCTACTTGGAAAGCTCCATAATATGTTGAATCAAATGCGTACATAAAAAATACGTAAATAATAATGACTTATCTGAAATTTGATTTTTATAGCGCGATTTCGATAAATAGCTTGAAATTTGATGTGAGGAACGAATGCATCCTAGCAGCAGTCTCATGATTATATATCATGTTTAATATATAATCATATTGCTAAATTGCTAAATAAAGTTTGCTCCATTTCTGCTATCAATCTTGTCAAACTATGTTACATAGATTCTATTCGATTTCTGTCGCTAATCTAACATCAAACTATTGCCTAGATCCTGCTCATTTTCTACTTTATTTATCTATAGTAATTGTCGCAAATTCTCAAATGTTATAGATTTTGTTATATTTCTACTGACATTCTGCTATTATTATCACTTGATATCCAACAGATTTTATATAATCTGTAGTTTTTCTGTTGATAAAAATTTATAGGAGATATGTGGCAAAATTTAGTTAAACAGGCTTTACTGGATATTAATGAATTAATAAATAATTAAATAAATGAATAATTAATATAAATAATATAATAATTAAATTAATTTAGACAATTATTTATTATTATATTAATGTAATAATGTACGTAATAAATAAATAATTATTAAATTATCTAGATTTTTTTAACTGTCGAACAACGGTATTGCTGTATAATAAAGATATTGATAATAATACTGATGTGCTAAGAGCGCAATATAATATTATATATAATAAATATGTCGCAGTATAATATTATAATATGTATTGTGTTTATATACTGTGGTTTTGAGAGCTTCAATTTTGCATAATTTTTCTAGATTAGCTAAATAAGCTAATTAAATGAGTTAATATTCTTAATAATATTGATCATGCAAGATTTGTGAAAATATTGATGCATATCATCAGTATTACTAATACAATATTATTGATTAATCTTACTAATCATAAAGTCTATACAAGTGTGTTATCAGTATTTTTTTATAAATTTAAAAAATTGCATTTCATTGTTACAGCGACCTGAATTGTGTCCTGAAAAGTGGAACGGTGAATCTAACTATCACGTACATGAAAGCCTTTCTAAAGAGAAACGGCAATACACAGATTATTCTAAGCAGAATTCGCATAGAAGCATACAGTCGTTTAGTATGCTTCAGTGTGATAACTGTTGTGATAACAGTTCGTGATAACAGTTCACTGTGGGTGATAACAGTTAATAAGAACGTATTGAGAAATGGATAGAAATATTATACGCGATGTTTTTGCTTTTTTTTCTGCATATACCATAATATTAGGATTACTGATCAATTTCATGGAATCTTTTTTGCCTGCATCGATATCGTGCACTTATCTTTATGGCAAATTTGTTACAAAAATGCCTCATCCAATAGCAAAAAAGTTTGAAGTACCCAAAAGGTAAATTAAAAGACTACAATTTTATCAGAATGACATATAAGAAAATTTATTATAATTTAATATTATAATAAATATATGTTGATATCATATTGTTGAAAAAAGAATAACGTTCTATCCAACTATATTATACATATACATATACCTACGTATATTGTACACATATGTATATTCCATTTTATAGATATATTCTATATATTTTTGTTTCATAATCGAATTTTAATTATTTAAAAAACTTTTCAGATGGTATAAACATTTTTATATTTTTGCTGCGCCAGTAATGACATGTACACTTTGCTTATTACTTTATAAGTATTTATATAATGGAAATGTTCCTGAAATTATACTTATATTCTTAGACATATTTTTAGGGACATCAAGAAAACCACTGAGTATGTTTTTTTTGAAACTTTTCTTAATATATTTTCAAAATATATCGTTATTAATTATACAAAAATTTATATATATATATATATATATATATAAAACTACATATGTACATATACAGGGTGTCTCATTTTAAAAGGCCCATTAAAATATTTTTTTAGAAAACTGTTTTAGAAAAGAATATTTTAAATAAAAGTTGTATGGTTCAGAGGGGATCTCAAATGGTGACCTTTGTCACATATTCTTTTTCAAGGTCATTTAAAGGCCAACATTTGTTTTTTAATCGAAAACATCCATTTTTTTATTACATATTCTTATAATTTATCTCAAGAGTTCTGCAAAATACTATAAAGTATTTTTTTAATAAGTACTTTCTGAATTATGAGGGTTGAATTTGACATGCAATTTAACATAAAGTATAAAATATCTTGTGAACTATTTATTTTTTGGCAACTATATCTTAATACTTTTATGCACAGAATAATGAAATGAATTATTGATGTAAAAAAAATATTTACTGTTTAAAAAAAAAATGGAATTTTCAATATGCAACGCTGTATCTTTTTTGAAAAACAATTATATTATTTGTGTATTTTTTTTTATACTAATTGATTCATCTTAATTAATCTGTATTTATACATAAAGTATTTATACACAGATGGAGCACGCTAGGCACGTAACGTACGTAGATGAAAGCATAGCCAATGCCGCTTGTAGTCAACTCCATGCGTGCCTAGCGACGGTGAACGCGTATCTCACTGGGCGGTCCTATCTCACCGCGCGCTTGCAATCTGACTATTTTCATAAATTAATAACTCGTTAAGTGTTGCGAAAATCACAAAATACAAGATTTTTCGACTCAGTTTAATCTGTTCTATCTGTGTATAGCCGCTTGACCATTTTTTGAAACATTCTGTATATAGATATATAATATTTAATAAATTAAAGTATATAATTATATATATATATATATATAAAATTTATTTTTATATAATTTTTCAGTACCAACAGAAGATGCAATTCTGGCAATTATTATATGTAATATACATTGTTGGAAAAGAGTATATGAAACATGTTATGTCAATGTATTTAGTGATCAAAAAATACATATATCCATTTACTTGGTCGGACATTTACACTATTTTGGACTAGCGCTATGTATAATAGGCGAATCCGAAGAATTTGTTAGAGGTATATCTTTAAAAATTTGCAAATGTTGAACATATTTTCTTGTATAATTTATATGGATATATATATATATATATATATATATATATATATATATATATATATAAATCTCTGTGTATGCGCGCGCACGCGCGCATAAAATTGATGTATTATATATAATTTTTTATATAGATTTCCACATCAATATGTCTTTGCACAAAATGACAACTGTAAAATTAATTTGCGTACTTATATGTTTATGGCTATCATATATGCAATTGAAAATAAACTTTATTCTTGCAAGAATACGGAAAAATTTGCATGGTGATGTTGTATCTTATGAATACAAAATACCATCTGATGGTTTATTTAAATACATAGCAGGTCCATTGCAATTATTTGAGATACTAATATATCTAATGTTGTCTATAATTCTTTGGCAAGCTTCTACATATCATTATGTTACTATTTGGGTCATACTGAATCAGGTAAGAAATAATTTTATATATTTTCTTTTTTTTAATAAAGAAGAAAGAAAGAGATTTAAAAATAAATTCTTTTCAGGTGGAATGTGCATTTTTATCTCATCGATGGTATTGTAAAACTTTCAAAAATTATCCAAAAGAAAGAAAGATTTTAATTCCTTATATTTGGTAGGATTTATTTTGAAATATTTATATATTATTCATTAATAACAATATTTAATAATCTATATATTTATTTATCTATTTATTATTTAAAATAATATGTACTTGAATAAGATTTAGTAAATTTTCATCTTTAAATATATATATATATATTTCCATACACTACCTTTGTTGTATTGTAGCACAATAGTATTAAATATGGATTCTTCTATATTATAATGATCATATAACATTTATAATAATATAACTTGTTATCATTTATTTATAAAAAATCTTCCTAGTATTATATTTTATATTAAATTGCCAGATATTTTATTCAAATGAAGAATATGTGATAATAGTTTTTCCACATTTACTTAATTACCTAAATAGTAAGCTGAAACAGATAAATTATTCTTCCCTGGGATAAAAACGTAATGACAATTCTTATAAAAATATTAATATGAAGCATGATGATATTATTGAAAATTTCATATTGTACATCAAATAATATCATCATGCTCCAAAATATTAGATTTGCTTATAATACTATACTATATTAAGGAAATGTTAAAGCGACGAACAAATTCTGAATCTATGGAAAACGTCCACAAATATATATATATATATATATATATATTATAAAATTTTTTTTATACATATATATGCGCACCTCCTGTCACACACACACACTTTTGTACTATATTAGAGAAAGGTGTCTAAATCTCATTCTAAGAATTTAATAATGTTTTTTCAATAATATGAGCTGTATATTCTGCAGAATTTTTATATAATGAAGTAGACTATATTAGTATTAGTAGAATTAATGGTTCTGAATGCCATGTTAAAATAACAAATGGTAAAAAAATATTTTTTAATTTTTTTTGTTCTTGACATCAAGTTCATGCCATAATCACATGTTAATACATATAAATACACACATACATATGTAAAAGTGTATGTAGACATATATATATATATATATATATATATGTGTGTGTGTGTGTGTGTGGTGTGTATGGATATGTATGTGCGTATGTATATGGGGTGTGTGTGTGTGTGTGTGTGTATGTATATATATATATATATATATATACATATATATATATATATACATGCATTCCTGCTCGAATTTTGTCGTAGCTATAAGATTCCTTTAAAAAAATAAGATATTTATGATACATACCTATATGGATAGCCTTGAGCTTTGTTTCTAAATATTGATAAAAGAAAACTAAAAAAAATTGCGATTAATCCCAAACCTATCACAGCTAATATTCTGCGTTTCTTAACATCTCCTTTACGAGCTGCAGCTTCAGTCATTAATATCATTCCTAATACCACTGCTCCATCTTTTTATATGTAATTAAGGTTATCAATATTAAATGTATAAACCTGATTTTTCTATGTTTTATATAGATTATTTTTTATATGAAATATTTCTAAAAGGATACTAATAACCATAACAATATAGGTTTCCATTATAAATTGTCCTTGAGAAGATCCATGAATGAAAGCTGTATTGCCATTTGGTGATTTATGCACAAAAGGTGGTCCTCTGATATGGTTCCACATTTGTCCAGAGGTCATATTTATGGTGAAAAACTGAAATTAAGCAATATTAAGAATATTTTTGTCACAATAAAATATTAAAATATACTTACCAAAGCACAAAATCCCCACAGCTTTTTGTTATAAATAAAGTCTAAATTATTACGCCTGAGATACAGGCCACCTCCTATAATTACCACAAGCATTCCTAATCCCACTGTACCAGAATAATTTGGTGGTCTAAATACTCTAATCTATAACAACAAAAGTATATCTTAAAAAATGTAATCAAATAAATAAAAATATGCATTATATGAATATCAGCATAGCTTTAATAGAATGAATACAATAGTATATTTTCAGCATTACCTGAATATCTGCGCGTTCGCCAATCCATTTTGCTATTGCCTCAGCACCAAATCCTACTCGCTGGATATCCATAGTATCAGCAGCTTTTGGCTTTCCTTTGGGTGGAAAATGCATATATACTGGTGCAGTATTTAACTTCATCTGGGATAAACAAAAACTTTTGTATTAATCATATTCTCTTGTATTCTTTTATGTTCTACTTACCAATCGAAAAACATCTGATCCTTCGTCAAAGTCAATAGAGACAAAGAATAACTTGTTGGAATATAATGGAGAATATCGGAAGGAGTTCGCCACTATTGTAAATTCATCATTGGCATGTCTAAAATTACATTAATAAAATTATTAAACATGTTTACAGATTCTTTTTATACGTGACTTATTATATGGCGTTCTCTTTTATGAGAGTTTCTTTTATGATCTTTGATACAATCTAAAAACAATTTGTCAACAAAAACTCAGTAGAGTTTACATTGTCACTGAATATAATTACAAGATTGCTACTTAGTAGCAACCCTTTCTTGCACATATAATTCTTAATGACAATATTATAATCATTATAATGTCATTATGCACAGCTTTTCGATCATATATTTACACAAAGACGACTTAAAAATAATAATAGGAATTAAGAGTTACAAAATAGATTGGCTAAAAATACAATGGTTGAATGACTCAGTATCATTACTTATGCTGTTTAGATCTATATAGAGAAATATCAGTAATAGTAAATGTTCAAATAACAAATGTACAATTGTCATGTTTTCTAAACATAGCTTTAGATAATCAAGTTTGTCAAAAACAGATTTTGCAAAACATTATATATCATCAGAATATCAGCATTAATAAGATTAAACACATATTATAACGTTGTTATAATATGCAGAATATTGAAAGAAATATGAAAAAAATCTACTAACAGATTGCAATAATAAACTAACATTAAAAAAACAACAACAAAGATATAGTACATTTTGATATTTGATTGTTGACAGAACTATACTGAACCTACTAACATAATCTATATAAAATTATGAGTAAAAACAAAGTATAGCTTATTATGACATGATCTGACAATAGATGTGGACAGAAATTAGATAAAATTTGACATAATTTGACATTAAATCATTGGCAAAAATCGAAACAGAATCTGATCTTTGATATAATCTGAAAGCAGATTTGTTAGCAAAAATCCAACAGAGTCTATACTATCTCCGAATATAATTACAAGCTTGTTACTTAGTAGTATCCATTTCTTGCTTGTAAAATTTATCAAGATTTCAATATAATCTATTGTATAATCACAGATTGTTTGCATTATTTTGTACTGGATATAAAACATAAATGTCTTTGTAATACATAAAAAAATGATCATTAGAGTTAATATTAAGAATATAAGAATCACAATATACTTTTATTTGATATACAATACTTTAAGAATATTCTTAAAATTTACTATATATGCATATATGTATATTGCTCGAATTTGCTGATGGTTTGTTGGCAGGTAGCTGACATTTTATGTACTAAAGTCATTTATATATACATGTCAACTCACCGGCAAATTTGGCATTGTCTCTGAGGTGCCATAGCAGTAAACATAACTATAACAGAATAATTTCTCGGAGGAGCTTTAATGTATTGTTTAAATTTTGATCCGTTGAATTTCAATACCGATTTTTTCATGGCCATTTCTGTTAATTGTTGTACACGTTCCGCCAACGAAGTACCTTGATTCTACAAAGAAAAAAACGAATAATAGCATACTAATATAAATAATGAAACTGATGAATAAAAGAGATCTCAAAGAAGTTCTTACATTTTTCGTTCTGTATTGACAGGCGACATAGCTTAGAAAAGAAAAAACTAGTAACGCGACGTAAAGCTTGTACTTCATTGTGGACTGGAGCTTCAATATGCTGTGCAAAAGTTCAACATAATCAAAAACACTCGATTAATACATCAGCGACCACTGTAAATTAACGCTCGAATTACTATATCGCGCGAAACGTGTTGGTCCACCGGATATACGTGGCATTAACCATCGACGATAGGCTACGTTCCGATATATTGGATCACCAACAAGATTCTGCTAAAGTTATCAAGCCTGGGTAAATTTTCGAGACTCTCAAAGGGACTTGAGGGACCCGAAGATAATTGAAAAGTATCAATATTATCAAAGAAAAAACCTGAGAATAATTATTCCGGCTTTTTTCATGGAATCATCGAAACTAATCGAAATCCCTGGAAACTAGTGATACAAACTCAGGCTGTGTTCCGTAACTCACCGCTAGTACTGTAATGCCGTTCCGAAATTTATTCCAGGGTGCGTTCTTTTATCCACTCCGAATGCTCATGTTATGACGTAATGGAAGTGTACTGCGGCTATCGTTCCATTTTAGTTTCGTGCGCTTTCTAAGTATTGTAAGAATTAGACGAATTAGACGAGTAAGCGGTCATGAAAGAGATTCGGAATATAAACTGCTAACAGAGAGGAGCCGTCGTGGTCGTGCAGACTAAGTGTCGGATTGGTAGATGAGGGGTCCCGAGTTTCAAATCCAGTCGGTCTCCGTTAATTTTTTCCGAATCTAATAGACTTTCTTTCAGTATTTTAAGATTATAAAGCGAAAGTTGCAGTATGTTTTCTGAAGCTCCAACTGAAATAACGGCTGACATATCTAATATTAAAAAAAATATAATTTTATTATATATATTAAATATAATATATATATATATATATATATATATATATATATATATATATATGTAAAATAATTAATAATAATAAGAAAATTAATATGTTGTAATGAATTACTTCTTACATATTATTTATGCTATTACTTATCACATTATATCTTCATTATTTTTTATCCTCACGATCATTTTCGAATTTCGGAATAGCCGATGCTATGGAAACGCCGGCCGGAAATACAAACATGCAAAAGCAAGTCTGCAAATTCCAAAGCAGAGCGCGAACGAGGAATTTGCGAGAGCGTGCCGTTTTGATCATATATGATCCGATTTAGAATTATAACGCGACGAAACGCGACACTACTAGAATACTATATAAAAACGGTCGCTAAATCACCGAGAGTGGGCAGTTACAATACGTAACAGGGCAGTTGTACTTCATCACGGCCAGTCGTTATCAGTAATCAATGAGATTTACACGAAACATTCAAGAAGTCATACCAATAAATCAGCTACTTAACAAAAGTGAGTAATAATATTTGATCAGAAGAATCTTCCACCTACGATCCTGCTCGGAATTAGCATTGATGTCGGATGGTGAAATAAATAGAAATCGACCCCTTAGAAATATATTATAGTTACATGGCGAGCGAATACAAAGAACGCGAAGTCCTGTCTCCGTTTTAGTCCAAGAAGCTGTGATACGCGACATCTGCGATAGTGCGTCGAAATTTAGAAATGCGACATTCGGATGAGAGCTTACTTGGGGATCAATCATGTAACTTTACGTGAAATTTTTCACTTTTTATTTTTCACTTTTTACTTTTCATTTTTCACACCTTGACATTTCACGTGAAATTTTTCACGTACAGCGATTATGTATGTAGCTTGGATGCATGGAAAGTGAAATCATGAAACATAGTTTTCATAGATTTTCATAGCTAATGAAAATTATTTTATTGGTACAGTATTATATACATCTTTTAATAACCAATTGTATATGTACTACGTATACTTAATCCTAACGCAGCCCTAATCTTCTCTAATTCCGAAGCATCTTTATTAATATATTATATTCCCTAGATTTCCGCCTTTCCGCCATCAAGGTAATGACAAAAAAGTTCACGTGAAAAATTTTACATTTTCACGTTTGAGAGAGTTATATGATTCCGCAAAATCGTACATGATCGTAAGTTCACGTGAAACTTTTCACATTTCCGCCCTAGAGGAAAAGTTATCTATTAGAAGTTAGCCCCCCACTTTTAGAAATAACTTATTTTGAGAATTGTGCTGAATTGTGCTAGGTTTGTGCTACATTGTGCTCGAATTTTAAAATCGTAATGTGAAAAATGTCATAAAAAATGAAAAAAAAACGACATTTTAGGCTAGTCCTCCACTTTGCGATTTTTTTTAATTTTCTCGATTTTGCTAGGTTGTGCTAGGTTGTGCTAACATGACTCTCAGAAGGACACCGGTCCATGTGCCAACCCCACCTCCACGTGGTGAGAGTCGGTAACGCCGAGGTACCCCCTCGGCGGCTGACGGGGCTCTGGCTTCCGGTTAGACCGCGTGCACCGGCACGTTGGTCTAGGCTCTGGACGGGCGGTTGGTCTCGCTACGGGCGTCGCGGTCACGGTGCGAAATTCCGGGTGTAGGCCTGGAAGAGTAGGCCGGGGGCAGATGCCCTTAAGCCGTCGGCGCGACCGGGCTTGGCTGACGTCTGCTCCGAAGGGGCCAACGCGAGGACGCGAGCGCGTCCGCCTGGGCGTAGAGGATCACTCCTCTCCCGGACGGGCCAGCGGACGGAGGAGGGAGTTGGCGGTGGGATACACCTCGACTCCCGAATCTGAAAGCAGGGCCTGCCCCTACCGGTGGGGCATCGGGATGCGACTCCTTGGGCGGGCGGCCCTAGGCCGGTACTCGCCTGGGACGGTCGCTATCTCGCCGTTAGGGCAGCTTACCTCCGCAATGGGAGGCCGGGTAGGATACTCGTCTCGGTGTTATCATTAACACCGACACGGGTCACCTGGAGACGGTCCACGTGGACACTCCAGGCCCCGGGAAGGGGGGATGGGAGGCGAAGGGATGCTCGCATCCTGGAGCCCGACATCCTCAAACAGGGGTCTGCTTTCCCCCTCGTATAAAAACTCGGAAGCAGGGACACGGGTAGGGGCGGTGGATAGGCGCCGGTGCCTCCTCGGAGGCACTGATGGTGCCACACACCGACCAACAGGGGTCCGCCTCCCCCTCGTATAAAAACTCGGAGGCGGGGACACGGGTAGGGGTGGTGGATAGACACCGACTCTCCACGTGGAGGGTTGCAGTTGTCACACACCACCAACAGGGGTCCGCATTCCCCCTCGTATAAAAACGCGGTTGCGGGGAAACGGGTAGAGGCGGTGGATAGGCGACGGGCCTCCGGCGTACGCTGGTTTCCCGTTGCCACACATCGCCAACAGGGTTGTCCCTCACCCTGTATAAAAAACCGGAAGGCATAGGAATGGGGGGGTAAAATAGTCGGTCGGTCGCGCGCGGGGAGGACGCGGGTTCGGAGGGGTCCCCGGTTCTCGGGTGCTCCTTTGGCTCCGTCTCCTCCTACAGGGGCCCGCCTACCCCCTCGTATAAAAACTCGGAGGCGGGGACACGGGTAGGGGCGGTGGATAGACACTGGACTCTCGAGTCCATGATGTCACACATCGCCAACAGGGGTCTGCCTCCCCCTCGTATAAAAACTCGGAGGCAGGGACACGGGTAGGGGCGGTGGATCGACTCCGGACCCACTCACAGAGAGTGGGCCCTAGGAAGTCACACATCGCCAAACAGGGGTCTGCCTTCCCCTGTATAAAAACACGGAGGCAGGGACACGGGTAGGGTGGTGGGTGACTTAGGGCCGGATCCCGAACGTCACCTCCCACCAAAACAGGGGTCCGCCTCCCCCTAGGATTCGTCCGTTCTGACCCAGGGGCCGGAACGGGGGAATTAAACGGAGAGCGGGCCGGGGCCAGATGGCTCGCCACACCCGGTGGCAGCGTCTCTGGCGCAAACGGCGTGGCCTGACCGGTAGATGGGTCGGACTCTTTCCGGCTGGTAGCAGGCTGCCGGGGCGGCACACCCCTCCGCAATAGTCCTGCCCCCCTCCTTTCTCGTCGGAGGGCGTGCCCTTCGGGGGACCAGCTGGGAGACCTGGCCCTGACGCCAACACAGGCGCCCGCCTAGTGGGGGTTCCGCATCACCCCACTATAAAACAATCGGATGTGGCGCGCGGGGGCGGACTCCCTAGGACAGTGAACTAGGGAACTCCGCATCAACATATCAGTGGGAAACCCCCCAACGACGAGACGTAGCGGGGGGACTAATGGATGGGTCTCCACATTTGGTGGAGATTATCGACCCCTTCTGGGTGCACTCCCTCCTGGTGTGCCACCTTGACGTGGTGGGGGAGCTCCCTGTCCCTATGACCACCTGCTGGCAGTACCGGGGTCCAACCCCGGGAAAGCCCGGGTGCGAGGGGTCAGGGTCTAAGGGCACACCGACTCTGGGTCCGGTCCCCCAGTAGAGTGTCGGATCTCCTTCGGGAGCGCCACACTCAATGGGCCGGTAGGGGATGCGGCGACCCTGACTTCAAACGCCCGGCGGTGCGGCGCCGATAGGGGGAGGTCTGCTCCCTGTCCGTAACGACGCGGGTGTTCCCGCAGGCGTGTCGCCGTGGCGCTGGGTGCTCCTGGCGTCACGGCTTGACACATGCCGGGGGGGCGGTGCTCCGCCCGGGGGGTACGGGCTGCGGTGTCGCTCGGACGTTTCCGAGGCAGGGTCCGCAGTCCGGGTGCCGTCGGGGCCGCTCGGAAATATTCCGGGGACGGGGTCCGGCGGCACCGGTGAACCATTGCATCTAGGTTCACCAGAGTGCCCCATTGCAATAGGGGCACGTTAGCTCATACCGTAATCCCGTGGTCATGTTTCGCGGGACCGGGGGCCTTGGCTTAACCGCCCGGGTCACGAGGAAGAAAACCTCTATAAAAAATTACCCCAACCTAAGCTGAGTTACGTGGCGAGAGGTGCATGGCACAGGGGGAGCTGTGTCGCTAGCGAGCAACCCATGGGGAAACTGGCGCACCCCATGTGGCACCAGCCTACCACCCGGAAAGGCGTCACCCGGGTGGGGTCCTTTTATTCGTCCACACTCGTGGGAACATTATGGAGATGACACAAATTAAAAACAAAAAACCCCATACCGGCCCAGTCGCTGACAGGGCCCGACGAGGCAGCGGAGAAGCTTCACCCGCTGAAGGGTCGTTAAATCTTTCGAAGCAGGATGGCCACGATTCCAGCGATGTGGCAGAGAGTGACACGAGGGAAACCTCCCCATCTGTGGGATCCACCAGAACCTCGAGGACCCTTATGTCTACGGTGTCCAACGTGCAGGAAATGACACAGTTTACTGTGTCCAGGAAAAGGCCACTGCACATCGAATCCGAAGACCCTAATTCGGGCACGCTGGGTAATCCGGTGCCTGAAAAAAGGGGCAGAGGACGGCCTGCACTAAACCCAAAGAATGAGGGAAAATTCACGCTAACAAAGCGCCAGAAGAGAGAGAGAATACGAAGGGCAGCAGCTGAATATCGTGCAGCCCTGGAAGTAGAGGATTCGGACGTTGAAGTCTCAGAATCAAGGAGGGCCAAGAAGGCCCAAGTAAACGAAAGAGAGCTTCTAGAAGACTACAGAGAGCTCCCAACTCTAGACGTTAACGCCATCGTCACAGAGGAGATAGCAAAAGTGAAGAAAGTTGCTCAAAAATCGACCCACTTAAAAGGAAAAATGGTGAGCCTGCTATGGGAAGCCAGCGAAAGGATCGGTGCTGCTAACATAGCACTGGTAAAGAGACTCCGGGAAAATACAACCGGAGAAACCAACGAGGCGGAGGAACTTAGGAACAATCTCCTCCAAGCGAGGCGGGACAACGCCAGGATGGAAAAGGAGATTGCCGAACTTAGGAAACAAGTGGAGGAGATAAGAAATCACCCCCCTCCATTACTCCCGACGCAAACACCGAAGGAAGTGACGCCAAGGCCGGGCACATCAAGAGAACGAACCCCCCCACCATACCGGGGAGATGATCCCATGCCATCCCCTCCCCCCTCCATAGACCCAATAGGCCCCTCCCCCATGGAGGTGGAGGAGCTGGGTAGAAGGGAGAGGGAAAAGTTCCCGGCCCTGAGACCCCCTCTCAAAGGGGTCCCTAGGAGGGACTTAGATACTGGGTCAACAACTACCCAGAAAATAACAATAGACACGGGAGAGCTGGGAGCTCTCATCGAGGGCATCATCCCCCGCGTATTGAACAAGATGGGGTTCATCCCCAAGGAGCGGCCCCCGACACGGGTGGCCCCCCCACCGGTTCCCGTCCCCCCAAAGGCGATGCCAAAAGGGAAGGGCGGAGCCCAGGAGGAGAGACAAGGAAAGCGGGGAGCAAAACCCCCTGCCTCCACACCCGCGCCCAATCGCCGGGTACAACCCGAGAGGGCTGCCAAAACCCTGGCAATGGAGCATGAACAGCTGCTCCAATGGATGGGACCCACTCCCGCACCCACACGGGCGCCTGAGCGCCGATCTGAGGGGGGTACGTGGGCGCAAGTGGTGGGAAGGAAGGAGAAGAGGACCGAGAAGAAGAAAATGCAACAACAACAACAACGGCCCACACGGGAAGGACAAAAGTCCCAAAACAATAGGGACAAGAATAGTAACACTCCCACTCCCCAAAAAGGGGGAGGAAAGAAAAAAGGGAGGAAAAGAAACAAAAAAAGGAAGGTGCCAAAAACCGCGGCCGTGGCAATTGCCTGCCCCGCAGGGAAATATGCAGAGGTCATGGCTACGGCGAGAGAGAAGATTCCCAGCTCGGAACTTGAGCTAATGGGAATCCCGGAGCTAAGAGCCAGGCGCGCCATTACAGGTGCGCTTATGCTTGAAATACCGGGAGAAGGAGGGACTGCGAAGGCGGACGCCCTGGCTGCCAGAATGCGCGATGCACTGGGAAGCATGGAGGGGGTGAAAGTGACCCGTCCCATAAAAAAGGCGGAACTACGGATTCGAGACCTCGATGATTCCGTCGGGAACGAAGAATTAATTGCGGCGGTGACTGCTGCCAGCGGCTGCGACCCACAAGAGGTAAAAATCGGAGGAGTAAACACCTCCCCTGATGGTATGGGCACTGCATGGGTGCAGTGTCCAGTAATCGCAGCAAACAATATCGCTGCAAAGGGTCGCATACGTGTGGGATGGGTGATGGCCCGAGTCGAGATCCTGGAGGCTAGGCCCCTCCAATGCTATCGGTGCCTGGAGAAAGGGCATGTCCGACAGCGGTGCACAAACCCTGTTGACAGAAGCGGGGCGTGCTACCGCTGCGGACAAACAGGACACCTCGCCAGAATGTGTAAAGGGAGGGCGGAGTGTCCTGCATGCAAGGAAGCTGGGAGGCCCCACGATCATAAGATCGGGGGCGTCAACTGTAGGGCCACCTCCAAAGGGGAGGGGGCCTTTCAAAGAAGAAGGGCGGACAGAACGGCGACTGTCCAACCCCCCAACAATAAAGAGGGGGGGAATAAGGTCCAAAAAACGGGGGGAGCCAAGAAAAAGAAGGCCCCCCCGGCGAAAGAACAAGTGGCTCCCCTCTCAGGAGGTGAGGAGCGAATGGAGGTTTGCCAGGAGGAGGCTTCAATGAGCGTGACCAAATAATGGCCACATGGCTCCTCCAGGCAAACTTGAACCACGCTCGCTACGCGCAGGACCTGTTCGTCCAGTGCGTGGCAGAGCGCGGGGTTGGACTGGGGATTGCCGCCGAGCCATACAGTGTCCCGGAGGACCACCCCTGTTGGGTGGCGGACCGGGATGGCTCGGTGGCGGTGCATTGGAGGGCATTTGATGCCTCCCCCCCTGCCTCGTTGATCGAGGCGGGGGAGGGATTTGTGGCGGTGGAATGGGGGGCCTTGATAGTCGTCGGGTGTTACTGCCCGCCGAGCCGCACATTGGCCCAGTTTGAGCGCTACCTCGATGCGCTGGGGGAGTGTGTACGCCGATGCCTCCCCCGGCCTGTGGTGGTCGCCGGGGACTTCAACGCCAAGTCGGCGACTTGGGGCTCCCGGCGTACCGATGTGAGAGGTGGCGCTCTAGACGACTGGGTGGCGGGCATGGGCCTCTGTTCGTTAAACAGGGGCTCGACCAGCACCTGCGTCCGATGGCAGGGGGAGTCGGTGATCGATGTCACCTTTGCTAGTCCTCCTGCCGTCGGCCTGGTGACAGGGTGGAGGGTGGCCGAGGAGCTTGAGACGGGCTCCGACCATCTATATATCCTGGTCGGGGTCCGGGCCGCCCGGCCCGAGGTGCTGGCCCGCCAACGGCGGAATCTTTGCACCCGGCGACGATGGGCCCTCGCCAAACTGGACGAGGACGCCCTGAGGGCCGCCGTACTGGTGGGAAACTGGCCCGGCCAAGCACGGGCCGGGGTGGACGAGGAGGCTGGCAGGATCGGGGATATCATGGCGAGAGCGTGTGACGCCTCTATGCCCCGGTCCAGGCCATGCCCTCGGCGGGCCGCGTACTGGTGGACCGAGGAGATAGCCGAACTGCGGCGTCTCTCGGTCCGGGCCAGGAGAGCTTTTGTGCGGACCCGCAGGAAGGGGAATCCCACCAGGGTTGCGGAGGTGTACGAGGAGTACAGAGTGGCTCGTGCATCTCTAAAGGCGGCCATCAGGGCGGCAAAGGCCGGGGCATGGGAGGAGCTGGTCTCCTCCCTTGACCGGGACCCCTGGGGGCGCCCGTATAAGCTCGTACTCAGGCGACTTAGACACGCGGCGCCCCCAGTCGCGGAGGGACTGGATCCCGGGTTCCTGGGGGAGGTAGTGAGGGCCTTGTTCCCTGAAAGGCGAGTGTCTGTGCCCCCCTACCTCGGTCCCCCTGTAGAGTGGAGGGAGGAGCTCGGGATCACGGAGGAGGAAATGCGCTCCGCGGCTGGGAGGTTCGGGGGCAAATCGACGGCCCCCGGACCAGATGGGGTCCCGGGAAGGGTCTGGGCCCTGGCCTTGGAAGGTATGGGCGACCGGCTGAGGCGGCTGATGTCTGACTGCCTCAGAACCGGTCGCTTCCCCTCCGGATGGAAGAGGGCCAACATGGTCCTTCTCCGGAAGGAGGGGAAGCCGGCGGACTCTCCGTCCGCGTATAGACCAATATGTCTGCTGGACGAGGCGGGGAAGCTCTTTGAGAGAATCATCGCTACCCGCCTTGTCCGGCATTTGTCCCTGGATGGTCCCAATTTGTCCGAGGACCAGTTTGGGTTCCGGGAGGGCCGTTCTACGATAGACGCGGTGATGAGGGTGCGGGCCCTCTCGGACCAGATAACGGGTGGGGGGGGGTTGCGGTGGCGGTGTCGCTCGACATCGTCAACGCGTTCAACTCCCTCCCCTGGGAAATGGTGGGGAGGGCGATGGATAAGCATCGCCTTCCCCCATACATGAAGGCGGTCCTGTGGGACTATTTCAGGGACAGGTCTATCGGGTTCCGCGATAAGGAGGGACTCGAGCGCGGACGGGGAATGTCCTGCGGGGTCCCGCAGGGGTCGGTGCTTGGGCCGCTCCTGTGGAACCTCGCTTATGATAGGGTGTTGCGGACACCACTCCCCCCTGGCTGCCACGTCGTCTGCTACGCGGACGACACATTAGTGGTGGCCGGGGGGGAAGACTGGGAGGATGCACTGGACATGGCCAACATGGCTGTGTCCAGTGTAACGAGGGCCATTAGGGCCATGGGGCTGGAGGTGGCGCCACACAAAACAGAGGCCATTTTCCTCTACGAGAGGCGGCGCGGGGCGCTGCCTCCGGCCTATGTAAGGGTAGGGCCGGCCCGCATTAGGGTGGGGCCGACTTTAAAATATCTCGGCCTCACCCTGGATAGGAAATGGGGATTCGAGTCTCATTTCGAGACTCTAGCCCCCAAAGTGGGCAGGATGGCGAACGCACTTTGTCGCCTCCTGCCCAACCTCGGTGGTCCGGGCGTTGCGGTGCGGCGCCTTTATGTGAACACCGTCCTGTCGGT
This sequence comes from Pogonomyrmex barbatus, assembly GCF_055798465.1. Taxonomy (NCBI): domain Eukaryota; kingdom Metazoa; phylum Arthropoda; class Insecta; order Hymenoptera; family Formicidae; genus Pogonomyrmex; species Pogonomyrmex barbatus. The sequence continues at coordinate 1,318,255 of NW_028297118.1, read as the reverse complement.
GCTCCTGTATGGAGCACCAGTATGGGCGACCGCAATGGCGGCCAGCCGCCGCATTAAAGCGGTGGCAAATGCGGCACAGCGACGCATGGCTGCCAGGGTCGCCCGCGCATACAGGACGGTGTCACACGCGGCGGTCACGGTCCTCGCGGGAACCCCTCCAGTTGACCTCCTTGCCCGGGAGCGCGCCGAAGTCTATCGGCGCGTCCGGGCGTTGAGGTTGGAGGGGATAGTCCCCACGGCGAGGGCCGTGAACAAAATCAGGATGGAGGAGCGCGGCCGGGTCGTGCAGAAATGGCAGAGAAGACTGGAAGACCCGGCCGCGTACGGCCGCGATACCACCGAGGCCATCCGGCCTCTCCTCACCGAATGGGTGGAGAGGGGCCACGGCGGGCTGGCCTACAGGCTGGTGCAGGTGCTCTCCGGGCATGGATGCTTCGGGGAGTACCTGCACCGTATAGGGAAGGAGGAGGCACCAAAGTGCCACCATTGTCGGGCGGCCCGGGACACGGCGGTGCACACGCTGGCACAATGTCCGGCGTGGGCGGAAGGGCGCCGTGCCCTGGCCGCGGTAATGGGTCGAGAAATCCTCTCCCTCCGAACCCTGATTGAGGGAATGTTGGAGGGGGAGGATAAATGGAGGGCGGCCTCCTCCTTCTGCGAAACAGTAATGGAGCGGAAGGAGGAGGCCGAAAGGGTCAGGAGGGGCGAGGCCTTGGATCCCGCACAACGCGGGACTCCCGGGGCTCGCCCCAGAAGAGTCAGACGGCGCCTGTTGGCGCATTTAAGGGCATCGTAGCCCTAAAGGGGGGGGACGGTGACGGGATGCGGGCGTGGCCCGTGCTTCCCCGATCCCTCCCCCCCCAGCCTCGGCCGGGAAGGAGGCTGCCCACAGATGTGGGCATCTTGGGGGGGGGGGGCGGGGCTATTTGCCCTTCCCCCTCCCCAAGTGAGGGAGGCGGCGGAGCAGGTGTCCTCGCCCCGGCGCCTGTAGGAGGACTGGAGTCGGGCATAAATAGCCCGACTGGCCAGCCGAGCGCCCGGAAGTATGCCGCTGGTCGTTCCCGAGCGCTCGGCTAAATGGCCGGAGAGGACACCGTGTGGTTTTAGTGGGTAGTGGGGGAGATAGTCCCCTGAGTCCCACACTCCCCCGGGCACAAGAGGCCTGGGGGGTGCGTAAATGCATTTCCACACGTTAAAAAAAAAAAAAAAAAAAAAAAAAAAAAAAAAAAAAAAAAAGTTGTGCTAACATTGTGCCAAAATATTAAAAAATAATAACAATAGAAGTTATGATAAAAAATAGATTTGGGGAAAAAAAATATATAAATGACATTAATTCTTATATCAGTCATCTAAAGAGTATGCAAATGCATATCTAATATATACTCGCTTAGCACAAATCGGCACAATTGTCGGTTTCGTCAGCAGAACGATATGAAGGGAACTTTAATCTTGAACGCGATTCTTCGCGCACGCATTTTTTGTTAAAAATTCGGATTTGTAGTTATTGGATGTTCATAATACTACATATTTGAGTTGTGCTAGCCTAGCACAAGTTGGCACAACCGTCGGTTTCGTCAGCACAACGATATGAAGGGCACTTTACTCTTGAGCGCGGCTCTTCGCGCACGCATTTTTTGTTAAAAACTCCGGTTTGTAGTTATTGGATGTTCATAATACTGTGTATCTGAGTTGCGATAGCTTAGCACAAGTTGGCACAACCATAACTTTCCTTCAGCACAACGATATAAAGGGCACTTTACTCTTGAGCGTGGCCCTTCGCGCATGCACAATGTATAAGGAAAATATGCAAACAGACAAAGACATTATTAATGTAACGCACGAAACTTCACAGACAATTAATATTTCAAATATGAATGAAAAAAAAAATTATGAATATGACGCGACATTGAGTGACAAATCAGAAAATGATTACTCCGATCTAAATGTTGAACACAATTGGCGAAACAAAAACGAAAGAGAAACAACGATCAAAAGAACATATCTCCAATCATGACCCGATTTTATAGGAGTTTGCAAAAGAAAAAAGATTGATATCGCTCTCTTGCAAAATAGAAATCTTTGTGAATCACTAAAAGACGGGGAAGATAGGTTAATCGTTATAAACACATGCGGATTCGACAGTATTGTCCAATTATTTGCTACTGCATTCACACACATAACATTTTATGATACTAAAACGTCTCTATCTCCGCGTCGATCGGTTTTGCAGGATAGTGTCGATCGGTTTTTGGTCAGGATTCGGTACGAGAAATAAAATATCGTGTCTCTTGATATGTCTAGGTTTATATTTACAATGCCGACTGGCTGTTTTTATATGTACAGTATTTACAGGTATTTCGCCGTTGGTACGGCGAAAAGACGCGTGGTTTCTACGTATTATATACAATCGTTTGCTCGTGGTCGGTTCTCCGAATTTCGTCGCGTTCCTCGATAGGCGCGGCGCGGGCGCGACAGTGCGCGGGGATTTCGGTCGTCTTCTTGTTTTGACGGATCAGCTGTGTGTAAGGCTATGACGGCTCGAATGCAGGAAGCTCCCTGCTTCTCGATCGTCAGAGGAATACGTGCACAAGGGCTTTCTTTGTGAAGCCCAGGTTGAGAAGCTCCTCAGCCTGTGAATACTTGTGCGCTGGTGGATTTAGAGGAGCGATCGGCCAGAAGCTCCTGGCACGATAGGTAGCACCCTAGATCGCTTTTTCTGGAGAGGATTCGGAATATCGAGAGCAGTATCGGACTGGTTACTGTCTCGCCGGAGATAGGTCTCGTTTATCTCCCGGACTCGCTTAATATACCCGAGCCGGCCATCGGTCGGGAGTCGTCGGGAACAGATCGGCCGGACTCGGGTCGGGGTAGTTCCGGGGGATGTCTTTGTCGGAATCTCCGCGATAATTCGCCGAACGCGCTCGGGAATTCCGCGAGGATGTTCGGTAGCGCGGTCGGTAGCGGGGCCGGCGGTGGTGGCCTTACCGTGTGTCTATTGTTTCACGCGGCGCGCACGTGAAGCCGCGTGATCACCGGTTTGCCGCGTCCGCTGTTCGACGGGCTTTTCGCGACGGTGGGATCGCGGAAGAATCGCCGTGTCGGCGCCCAGACGGTTGATCGGTCGGGGACTTTTAACATTGTTAATAATTATTAGTAATTGAAGGGGGTGAGTCGAGTGTCGTTATAATACTATTGCAAATGCTACATCGGAAATATTTCAATTTATTATTAATTTTATAGACAAAGGACCCTGCACATCCATTTATAGACAACGCGCAACACTACTGCGTAAAATATTTTGTCAACAAAAATCAATGTAATGTCATAATAGATGTCAAATGTTTGTAACTTATGCAAACACTTTTTTAACGAAGAACCGAGTTGTACATTATCAAAGGAGTGTAATAACTGTAAAAAAATAACAGAAAGAAATCTGATTCTTTTCAATCTAGATTTTGAAACGATAAATTTACATGGCTATGACGCTATTACTCAAGCTGTACAAAAATATACAAACAATAATTATACAAAATGTAGACAATATGGAAGAGATGTTCAGTTAAAAGCAATATATCATTCACATTTATTAATTGAATGTATTGGAGACGCAAATGTAAAAATAGCGTTAAAAGATTTTCCAAAAATAATCACACTTGATAGTGCATCATTTTCATTAATTGGAATTGTACATTATAGCGGTGGACGAAATGTAAATTCAATTGGACATTATACAGCTTACACTTTACATGGAGACAAATGGACTCTTTTCGACGATCTGTTGAGAAAATGACCATCTGTCACCGAAAAGAATACTGTAAATCCAGTTATGTGTTTATACATAAAAATATCTTAAATAAAATATATATAAAAATATGTTATATAAAAAAGCAAAAATAAATTTTTTTTTAATAGATATTTTAATACAACAAAAAGAAAAAGGAATTTTATATTAACATTATTTAAGAATTTTATTTTAATACAACGATAAGAAAAAGGAATTTTATTTTACCAATATTTAAGAATTTTTGTTTTAACACACTTTTTGTCATTTTATTTTAACATTATTTAAGAAATTTATTTTAATACATCAACGATAAGAAAAAGAAATTTTATTTTGACACGTTTCTATTTATTTTAACACTATTTAAGTATTTTATTTTAACACGTTTTTTTTTATTTTAACATTACTTAAGAATTTTATTTCAACACATTTTTTTTCCTATATTTTATTTAATAGTCATTGCCGTTCAAATTTAAAATTTTCATATCTTATATTTTATATCAAAATAAAATCAAAACGGAAAAAGTTCAGACAAAAATTAAGACCAAAAATTATAAAAACCAAATTAAAAAATTAAACAACCATAAATAAAAAAAAACAAAATAAATTTAAAATAAAAATTAATAAAAAAAATTGAAAACTCAGAAAAAACAAAAAAATAAAAACGCAAAAACCCGTTCCAATGATCTCCACCTTATCGCGGTGGAATGGCTTATGCGCACACAAGTGCATAACAAAGAGAGGTCTCCGAATAAAATAATTAAAACAATTTCCATTCCATCAGATAATAAATTTGAATCAGCTTATAAATCCGAATTACGAACACAGAATCCAGACACGAAGGGATGCATTCAAGAAGTAAAGTGCCCTTCATATCGTTGTGCTGACGAAACCGACGGTTGTGCCAACTTGTGCTAGGCTAGTACAACTCAGATATGCAGTATTATGAACATCCAATAACTACAAACTCGAGTTTTTAACAAAAAATGCGTGCGCGAAGGGCCGCGCTCAAGAGTAAAGTGTCCTTTATATCGTTGTACTGACGAAAGTTATGGTTGTGTCAACTTGTGCTAGGCTATCACAACTCAGATATACAGTATTATGAACATCCAATAACTACAAACCCGAGTTTTTAACAAAAAATGCGTGCGCGAAGGGCCGCGCTCAAGAGTAAAGTGCCCTTCATATCGTTCTGCTGACGAAACCGACGATTGTGCCGATTTGTGCTAAGCGAGTATATATTAGATATGCATTTGCATATTCTTTAGATGACTGATATAAAGATAAATGTCATTTATATATTTTTTTTTCCCAAATCTATTTTTTATCATAACTTCTATTGTTATTATTTTTTAAAGATAATATTTTGGCACAACGTTAGCACAACTTAGCACAACCTAGCACAATCGAGAAAATTTAAAAAATCGCCAAGTGGAGGGCTAGCCTAAAATGTCGTTTTTTTTCATTTTTTATGACATTTTTTTCACATTACGGTTTTAAAATTCGAGCACAATGTAGCACAAACCTAGCACAATTCAGCACAACTCTCAAAATTAGTTATTTCTAATAGTGGGGGGCTAACTTCTAATAGGTGGAAAAGTTACATGATTGACCCTTTGAGCCGGTGTTTTATCCACACATTATCGAGCAAGTATTTCCGTCCGACGTAGACGAGAGAGACGAGAGGTTCCTAATACCGGAACCAGTGGACGAACTCAGAGCATCTCAGAACGAGATGTTCTGAAGGAAACGAGAGCCAAAATTCACAATGGAGAGAGTTCTCGCTAACATCTTACAACGATAATGTTTTCGATCCGGAAGAATATTACACAACTCCGCGCAACTTCGAGCATAGGAACATGGAACGACAATTACGTACACCTCGTGGCGAGGAAACTAGGAAACCAGAAATAACACGCGCAGAAGACGCGGAGATAGAACGTCTCAGAGCTTTGGCAGGTCCCTCGTGCAGAAGGATAGAACAATTAAAATCGAATAATGCTAAAGAATCAATATTAGACGTGTTGCTAGAAAGAATTCGCGTGCTACAAGAACGAATGAGTCGACTAGAAATTACGGTCGATCATAATCGATTCGCAAAATTGCCTAATGAACAATCCCGTGACAAATCCCTGTTAGACATAACTTATGGACGAACACTTGAAGATATATCGACTCGAGACCGTAGCGGGATATCTACAATTAAAAGAAGCTCGCGATTTGATTCCAGAATTCGATGGAATCTCTCATAAGCTGCCGGAATTCTTGAATGCCGCATCATATGCTATGAAAAATACGAATCCGATGAAAGAAGGAACGCTACTAGAAGCGATATTATGCATTAATCTAAAAGGCAGAGCTATGACTGATTTTCAAATGCAAGATATACGCGACTTTGCTCAGTTGAAAAGAAAGTTAGAAATTTGCTATCTTAGCAAGAAAAGTACCACACACTTGCAACTAGAATTCAATACGCTAAAGTAAAAAAATGGAGAATCGACAAGAGCGTTCGGATTGCGGACAAACTAGCTATACGAGTCCATGATAGAAGGTCGAAATAACAATAGAAAATAAACGATCTTGGAAACCATACAGCAGCAGACTCTGCAATTTTCAGCTCGGATTACTGGACAATATAAAATTATTGGTACGATCACAACATTATACAACGCTGCAAGATGCCATCGCTGCCGCGAGCGCGGAAAAGAAATTTAAAGGACCAATGGAAAATTTTGGACATGCAAAAGCGAATACAGTACGCACACGCCCGCGAAAATAAATTACCACAATAAATTACCAAAAATGCGGAAAAATAGGCCATATCGGATAAGATTGTCGAACTAGTAGATACACGAACCGATTTTCTTTATCCAGAGCCGGAAAACCCATCGGCATAAACGCGATGGAAAAATATTGCGTAAATTGTAAAAAGGTGATAAAAAGGAATGCTGGTCAAAACCCAATGAATCAGAGAGAAAACAAGTACGACCGAGACAAGAGAAAGAAGCAAGAGGACAAGTAAATACTATAGTAAGAACAAAAGAAAACGAAACATGCAAAAAAACGCAGAATTGTCATTCAATGGTAGCGAAGAAGAAGAAGAGAAAAGCAGAAAGATAAGGACAACGCGAGCCGCGCGAGAGCATTAAATAGCGCAGATAACCAGCAAGGCACGAATCAACGTTATTTTAGATCTGGTAACTTTGCCAATAAAGGAAATGAAAACAGGAAAAATAAATTTCTTATTGGATACAGATGTTACCCTAACACTTGTTAAAGTGGGAAATTTAAAAGGGAATACGCCAATACGAGAACAAATAGTTCTCACCGGTGTAACAGGACACAAAGTTCACACTTTCGATAAGATTCGAGCTACAATCCTCGGAAATGAGGAAATAAGACACACCATGTATGTGATAAAAGATGAAGAAATTCTCGGCATAGATTTCTTAAAAAAATATCGAACAAAATGCGATCATGCAAAGGAAATATTGCGAATAGGCAGCGTAAATCTAAAATTGCATCCTCACCAGAAATATATTCTAACGCCTCGCAGTGAACCATTGTGTAAGCTATTAATCAAAATCAGATTGGAATAGTGAAACCTGAAGAAACGGAACCAGGAGTATTTATTGATAGTTGCCTGGTAGAACCCGATGATTATATCTGCCCAATAAGTATAATTAATACAACTACCGAAATTATTGAAATTACAACGTCGAGTGTAACATTAGACGCCGTGCAGCTGGGTGACGCCACGGAGATCCTCACGTTACACGAGAACGACGGCCGTACTGTACAGTCACGGCAGGAATGCTTACAAAAATTGCTACGAAGAACAGAACATCTAAATCACGAAGAAAAGAAAGCATTAACGCAGATATACTCTGACTTCTGCGACATATTTCATGTAGAGAACGATCCACTGACTTACACTACGACAATAACACATGAAATAAATACACGTAGCGATAGCGCGCCTGTAAATGTGCGACCTTATAGATTGCCGGAGAAACATAAAGCAGAAGTAAATCGGCAGGTTGAAAAGATGTTAGATGGAATAATACGTGATAGTACGAGTCAATGGAATGCGCCATTGCTAGTAATACTCAAAAAAAGATGGATGTATCTGGGAAACAAAAACTACGCATCGTACTGGATTTTCGAAAATTAATGATCTAACAATCGGAGATTCTTTTCCACTACTAAATATAACAGACATCCTATATCAGCTGGGAAATGCAAAATATTTTTCAACGTTAGACCTCACATCCGGATATCATCAAATTCCTATGAAGGAAGAAACATAAAAATAAAACGTCTTTTTCTACACTGTATAGACACTAATTTAATAGAATGCCGTTCGGACTTAAAAACGCATCCGCAACATTCCAATGGCTAATAAACTCGGTGTTAATCGGAATTCAAGGACTTAGATGTCTAATTTATCTTGCAATATAGACAATATAGTAATATATGGTGCGACATTGAACGAACACAATAAACAACTAACTGAAATAATGCAACGACTGAGAGACCATAATCTCAAGTTGCAGCCGGATAAATGCGAGTTTTTCAGAAAAGAAATTACTTATCTAGGACATATTATTACGGAAAATGGGATACAACCTGATCCCCGTAAATTACAAGCGGTAGAGAAATTTCCAACACCAAAAAAGGTGAAAGATATACAATCATTTTTAGGACGGATACTATCGAAAATTCATTCAAGACTTTTCGAAAATTGCCAAATCTCTAACAAAACTAACAAAAAAGGAGGAAAAATTTAATTGGAGTATTAAGCAATAATACGCTTTCCAGACACTAAAAGAAAAATTAATTACAACACCAATATTAAATTACCCAGATTTTACTAAAGAATTTTTTGTAACTACCAACGCGACCGATTACGCCAGCGGAGCAATATTATCACAAGGACGGATACGTCAGGATCGTTCAATAGTCTATGCCAGCAGAGTATTAAATAAAGCAGAACGAAATTATAATACGACTGAGAAAGAGCTTCTAACGATAGTATGGGGAGTTAAATACTTCCGACCGTATTTATACGGAACAAAATTTAAAATAATCACCGATCATCGACCATTAGTTTGGCTATTCAGCGTTACAAATTCTGGATCTAAATTGATATGGTAGAGACTCAAGCTAGAAGAATATGAGTATTCACATAATTATTCACGAAATTATTCACAAGGCAAACAAAGGAAATACAAACGGATGCGATAAATAGAAATCCGATTATTCTTGACTCACAGTTAAATATTGTCGCACACGACGAAGAGAGAAACGATAATGACGAAAGAGAGGAAGAAATAAAACGAGAACATACTGCAGAAGAAAAGTGACAAATATTTTATGAATATCATACTGCGCCGACAGGGGGGCATCAAAGAGTCGCACGAATTCTAAACCGAATTAAACTATTACATAATTGGCGCGATATAACGCGACATGGAAGATTATATTAATAAATGCGAACTCGGTCAGAAAAATAAATTAAACCAAAAAATCAAACTGCCAATGGTCAACACGCCGAAAAAACCGTTCGAAAAATGTGCGCTTGAGTGGGACCATTACCCATTACGAACGCCGGAAACAAATATATCTCAACTTTTCAAGATAATTTAACGAAATTTAGAAAAGCGATTCCGATAGAGAATCAAGAAGCAAGTACGATGGCAAAAGCCTTTGCCCAAAATAATTACCGAACAAAAGATTTCTGAAAAGATTTTAATTAATCAAGGCACGAATTTCATGAGTGAAATATTTAAAAATACATGCAAGTTGTTAAAGATCGAGAAGATTCAAACAACAGTCTATCATCCCGAAAGTAATGGAGCATTAGAACGCTCACACAGAACTTTGGCAGAATATCTTCGATATTACATAAATGAGGAACAAACAGATCGGGACGAATGGCTACCCTACGCAATGTTTGCGTATAATACAACACACAGCGACGGGACACCATTCGAATTAATTTACGGGCACCGAGCAGAATTACCGACAACCTTGACTGCCGAAGATAATTTATTCGTATGACGATTACGTAACACAAGAATTACGAGAGAAGATCCGTGCAACGAACCAAGTAGCGAGAGAATGTGTAAAACAAGAAAAGATAAAATCGAAACAGTATGACCGGAACGCGAGGATAAAAACATTTCAAATAGGCGAATAGGTTTTACTGTACGATGGGACAGTTAGACTAGAACGCTGAAAGAAATTAGTAGCGCAATAGATCGGACCGTATATAATTATTAAAAAAGTCCGAAGTAAATTACAAAATAAAAACGGACCGCCGTAACTGTGCATGCAAATCGAATGAAAGCATTCGCAAAAAACTAAAACTAATAAATAAAAAATAGAAATAAAGAAGATTCACCAAAATAGGGTTTCAAGGAAGCACCCTGAGAATATCCAAAAGAAAAATAAAACTTGCACACTACACACTACATACTAAAAGAATAAACTAGCTTGCACTAAACACTACGAAAAAAAAAAAAACTAAAAAACTAAAGTAACTATGGAAGAGTTAATCCCGAATTAATTAAGAGAGATTCTCAAATTTCTCTTTCTTCGGAAAACCGAACAACAAATCATTAAGAAACGGGAGACAACCGTTTGACTACGCCCGATTGACCACTAGTCACTTACAGAGGCCGACGTCTAGAATTTTTTCACTGTTCAAGCGCTGTGAGTGGCTAGTGATCAATCCGAACGTGGTCACCCTCAAAAAACATATCACTTTCTGGAAAGTCACTATCAATGGAAGAAATGATAAAACGGGAAGACTCCGATGATCACGGGGGCTGATGAGCATTATCCGATTTACCACCAAAAATTCTCATTGTCAGTCGTATTGGAATCTTTACCAATGCCCATAAAAGAGTCCAGAGGCAATAAACTCGATGGTATCAGGATATTACAGGGTAACGCGCCAAATAATTCATCACATTTTCATAAAAGAAACCCTCGTGAAACAAAGCGAAATATTCGCACCAGATACCCTCTTCCTCAGAATCCTGAAAAACATTAACATTCTGAGCACTACCCGAAACGTAGCAAATCGTATCGGCATCGAAAATGTCTGTGTCCAAAAAATTATTTACGATTCCCTCCTTACTTAACTCGCGAGCGTCGCGCACGGGCGAACTATAAAAAAAGAAACTTGCGTCGCGAGGAGACATCGTCAAAAGCACCCGTTAGCAACAACCCACGGGAAACAATTAACATTAATATAATAAAAAGGGCGGGTAAGCAGGTGCTATCTTAAAAAGCATATCTCAAAGTTAAAAAATAGACACCAGAGTCTAAGAAAAGATATAGTGAAGAATGAAATAAGAGTAACTATATCTCGAGAAGTAAAAGAATATACACGTCAGTCCCGACGCTACAACAGCAAAAATTTTTAAGAAGCCTTATTATAATTCCAGAATAACTTTATGGGCACTGAAGGAATCCAGGAGAAAACGCCATTTGAAATAAAAAGCTTTTTCCATCATCTTGGGATATATTTCGAGGAAATCGGATTTATGAATCAGATACAAACTACATGGAAATTAGTTATCAAATTAGATACCATCACTGTAGCACCAATACGAGCACAGCAATTACAAGATTACTTAGAACAGACGGATTAGCGATGTAAAAGTATTGTTGCGGCCGTGCGGTATTCCGTTCGGCGCTGCTAAAAGATAATCAATATCAATCGATAAGAGTTTGAATAGAGGATCGGCCCTTGGCAACGCGTCGTTTTCCGACTGTTTTACAGATTTCACGGCCAGATTCCGCGGTGGCCGGACGCGTTTCTGGACCGTTGGTTTAATAAAGAGCGAGTCTTTCCTAAAACAGTGTTCTTCCTTTCCGAGAGCGCTCCGCCGAGTATCGCGATCACGGGAAGTAACGCCGCGAACGCGACAGTATTATTGGATATCAGATTTACTTGCCAAAATATCCTGCAAATATTGCATAGAGACAACGAGAAACTAACGATACTATTAGCATGCTTACAAAACGTATATAAAGCCTCTGATAGCAAAAGAGGATTATTAAATGCAATTGGTACGAGCAAAACATTATTTGGTACGATGGACGCCGATGACGCGCTACACATAGACGAGCAAATGCAGTTATTGCGAAACAACCAACAAATCTTAGAACACTTAGAACTGCTGCAAGAAACTAAATAAAAATTATCAACGTTACAATAGGCCACATAGATGGATGAGAAAAAAACCATAAGTAATAATGAAAATTGGTTAAAAAATGTAACAGCGCGAATGGAATTGCAATTAACAAAATACACGCAGCGAGAGGATATGGATGAAAATTTATTAATACTAAAGACAATAATGACGGACCTGATCAAAGAAAGAGTACTGTCGAGAATACTATTGACTATCTATCATTAGCAAAAAACAGAATAGTGCAAACCCGCCTATTACCGCTCGAAAATATCATAAGGGAATTGAAGCCGCGACACAGTTAAGGGAAGGACAACACTTTCCAAAATTAGTATACGAAATTGGCGCACTATCCAGAAATATGTATATAAATGTGTACTACGATAAAACAGATATCTATATGATCTTCCGATTTCCAGTAATCACTTTCCCGACATTCAAATTAATAAAACCGACATCGTTCCCGACACGCGAATATCTTTTCATTCATACGGATAATTTACGCCTTAATAACAGTAGATAAAGAAAACCATCATTATATATTATTGGAAGAGTGTAAACTAAATGCGTGCGTGCAAAACGATCAAACTTACATGTGCAAACGAAATTTTCCCATCTATCACATAGGTACAGACACGTCATGCGAAGTGCAAATTTATATAAACGCGCTCGAACAGCTCCAGAATTGCGAACAAGAACGTATAATTTCCGATTCCTCATTATGGTTAACGCTAACGGAACCACAAGCATGGCTATATTCCGCACAAGTAAACCAAAAAATAGAAATTCAATGTGATAAGTCGGAAGAAAGAAAACTAAAGATAAATGGTATAGGTAAAATAAAATTAAACGGCGATTGTAAACTAATGATATCGGAAATAACGATAGTCATGCGATTATAAATAGCGACCCGTTATGTATGAGCACATTTATCGGAATACAATTTAACGTTAATCGAAAGATATCAAAGACGCAAAACAGTTCACAGAAAAAATAAAATTGCGACCGATAATAAAAGACCTGTTAAAATTAACAAGATTAAGCACAAAAATAGATAAATTAAATAAGCAACTAGATAAGGAGCCGAATATGTTCCAAAACGTATATTTTACCTATCGCATTGGTTTCAGCGGAATATTAATAATTATAATTGTAATAGGAATAATAAGTGTAATTAAGAAAAAAGAAAGCAAAAAATGTAAATAAAAATAGCGAACTGCGCAGAAGAAACGAAAATTCACGATTTTAAAATTTTATAAATGTATCGGGGTTGAAGAATTTTGTAATGCGAAAAACTCCGTTTTTCTTTCCCGGCGAAGGAGGGGTGTTATAGCCCGAATTACTTCTTACATATTATTTGTGCTATTACTTATCACATTATATCTTCATTATTTCTTATCCTCATCATTCTCGAATCTCGGAATAGCCGGTGCTACGGAAACGCCGGCCGAAAATGCAAGTATGCAAAAGCAAGTCTGCAAATTCCAAAGCAGAGCACGAACGAGGAATTTGTGAGAGCGCGCTGTTTTGACCATATGGTCCGAGTTTAGAATTATGCGACGAAACGTGACACTACTAGAATATTATAAAAACGGTTGCTAAATCACCGAGAGCAGGCAGTCATAATACGTAACAGGGCAATTGTACTTCGTCATGGCCAATCGTTATCAGTAATAACGAGATTCACACGAAACATTCAAGAAGTCGTACCAATAAATCAGCTAATTTACAAAAGTGAGTAATAATATTTGATCAGAAGAATCTTTCACCTACGATCCTGCTCGGAGTTCTAACTTCTAAGGCTCGGCGAACCCGACTTTCCCTAATTATAATCTTGTAACTCAATCCGGGCTACAACAAATATTAATAATATTTACAATAATAGTAATAATTAATAATAATAAATAATTTTATAATATTATATAATATCATAATAATTTCATTATATTATTTCATATTATATTCTTTATTTTCTTCAGCATGAATCAAGATTATTTTAGTCTTCATGGAAGCAGCCATCTTTGTGCTCTGACTGCTTTACCTCGCTGGTTGCAGTAGCCGCAACAAGAAGTACGTCAAAATCAATGATATCATAGAATTCAAGACTTTCGTAGTGCACTGCTCTCTATATCGGAACGCTATTCGTAGTACTGATAGTACTCGGAGTGAATAAAGGAACGCACTCCTAGTGTGCTGCGATAGCACTACTAGAATAATGATATCATAAATTTTGTCGTCACTTCCTGCTGCGGCTACTGTAGCTAAAAGAACGCAGCAGTCACAATACAAAATGGCGATATTCGAGAAAGAAAAATTAACCCTACTCGATGCAGAAACAAATATTTAATATAAAATAATAATAAATAAAGAAAACGCACAAAAAGCATTGCGAGATAAAAATAAAGTTTGATATTTATATTATAGCAAATTCGATCGCGCTACACCAAGTTTGTATAAACATTATTATGTACGAAATTATTGTTTTAATTGCTTTTCAGGAAAGATCGTGCATCTACCTGATTTTCCATCCCTTTCTAAGATTAGCTCTATTAATTCCAATATAAAAAAAATTTATTCCGATGTAATCTAAAATAAATATATTTTAGTAAAATTACAAAAACAGTTTATCGTATCTACAAAGAACAAAATATTATAAAAATATACCGAAAATGAGTTTTAAATTCTTTGTTTGTATATCGAGATACTACATCTTCTACAACGTATTTTAGGTATAGAATTTGATCTACTTTTTTTTAATATTATTAACATTTCCTTCATTGCATCAGAGTCACTATCAAATTCACCGCTGATTTCATTATATGTGCAATATTATTAATTATAAAAATTTTCCATTTTCTTATATTATTATATGACAGTCATATGCAGTTGTACGCAATACTGTTCAATCCCATTCCGTTTCTACAATTTTACAGTACAGCGAGAGTGAACTAGTAAAAACGAAACGCTTGCATAGCACACTATAATGACGTCGTGTTGGCAGTACTGCCAGTAAGTTACGGAACGCAGCCTCCGTCTGCGAAAGTGACTGCAGCGTAGTTCGTCGTTTGTCGTTTGTTTACGCAGAGATGTCTCATCTGTGCAGCTATCTCGAAAGTTCTACTTTGGATGCTCTGCTTGCAGTACTGCGTAAACGAACATCAAAATGAATTTTGTTAGAATAAGAAACGAAAAGGGTCAGAAACAAATAATTGATCCAAATAAAATAAGAATAATAAAATATAATTAAAATAAAGATAAGATAAAATAAAAAAAATAAGAATAAAATAAGCATAAAAAATAAGAATAAAATAAGAAAAAATAAGAATAAAAATAAGAAGAAATAAGAAAAAAATAAGAATAATAAAATATAATTCACAAAAAATTAATATCTAACTTTTAAGTAAAATTCATAGATTAAATATTTTTTATAATATCCATTATTTATTAGGTATACAAAAAAGTTTTGAGCTTTAGATTTCATACAACCGAAATAACAATTTATATTTTATATATCTTCCCGCTCTTTTGCGGTTTTAAAGCGTTGACATTTGATCTTCTAAAATGCCATACCGTTTGGCGTTTGATACACATAACCTCAAAAATCAGTAGTGTTCACGATGGCAATAACAAAAGATATTTGATTTTCTATCCACTTCGCGTTTCATCTGAAGAAAAATGCTGCTGAAGCCACTGCAATGATTTGTGCTGCATATGGAGAGAACGCTGTATAAGTCATACTACATGTAAAAGATGGTATCAAAAATTTCGCCAAGGAGATTTCAGTCTTGAAGATGAACTGCGTGCTGGACGCCCTCAAAAGATTGAAACGAACGAATTGCAAGCACTGCTGGATATAAATTCTGCGCAAACTGAAAAGGAGCTTGCAGAACAGCTTAGCGTTACGCAGCAAACCATTTCCATACGTTTATATACAATGGGAAAGATTCAGAAGGAAGGCAGATGGGTTCCGCATGAATTGTCCGAAAACAACGAAAATCGTCGGCGTGACACTGCACTCACTTTGCTTTCAAAGTTCCGGAAAAAAGATTTTCTGCACAAAATCATTACAGGCGATGAAAAGTGGATTCTTTGTGATAACCCTAAACGTAGAAAATCATGGGTTAACCCTGGTCAACCTTCAACATCGACGCCAAAGCCCAATATCCACGCTAAGAAGATTTTTGCTCTGTATCTGGTGGAATTGGAAAGGTGTGTTGTATTACGAGTTGTTACAACCGGGTGAAACAATCACGGCAGATCGCTACCAACAACAATTGACCAATTTAAGTGATGCGTTAGAAGAAAAGAGGCCATTTACTAGCCAAGAATGTCGTAAAGTGATCTTGCTTCATGACAATGCTTGACCACATATTGCGAAAGCGACTCAGGACTATCTTTGCGTTAGACTGGGAACTTCTCCCGCACGCGACGTATAGCTCAGACATGGCACCTTCCGATTACTATCTATTTCGGTCGCTGCAGCATTTGGCTGATACACATTTCGTGAGATTTGAAGAGATACGAAAATGCATTGATGACTTTATCGCTTCGAAGCCGGTGAGCTTCTATCGTCAAGGAATTCGCAAGCTATCCGAAAGATGACAAAAGGTCGTTGATGCAAACGAGGAATATTTCGCTGATTAATATTTTTTTGTTTGTTTTTGAATAAAGATTAAATTTTATAAAAAAAAGCTCAGAACTTTTGTACACCTAATAATATGATCATTTCTGAATAATGAAACGGTGTGAAAGATCCTGCCCGGTATTATATATGTATATATATATATATATATATATATATATATATATTTGTGCTTAATAATTAGTCCCCTATTAGATCTCTACGGTGTTCCTTAATAAACTCTAGTATGTGTGGAGCGAGATCAGAGATGGATTTGTAGAAAGACAGAAATGAGGTATGAAAGGGAGTTGGAAGGGAGAAACAAAGAGATAACATCAAATGGATCTGTTCTTAAAATTTCCGCGTAGGTGGCGAGTTTAATATCTCGATTCGCGATGATTCCTAGGCAAAACGTTCCTGGCGAAGGGCGGGAAGATGATTGTGGGAACTACAAGCCGGGAAAGAATCTCGAGCTCGGACTCTTCGAGAGAGGACTGTTGGTTCGTTGAGGAAGAGTCGACCGGAAGGGTCTGTTCGGTTTGCGCTACGAAAGTTAAATAATTCGGATCCGAGTATGGATTGTCCGATAAGGTTTCCTCGTTTTCCGCGGGAAATGTGGAGCAACTTGGTTTCGCGAACTGATTAATTAATTCGAAATTTTCAATCTCCGGAATGTCGTGAGAGAATTGTTGTTCGATGGGAGGAAAAGGGTTGGTTGGGGAAGTTTTTCGCAGGTACAACTAAATTAATAAATTCCATTGCGATCGATAGCAAATGCAAAGCTGCAAGATGTTGGGCGGTGATGTCCGCTTCCGCGAGTGATCCTGCGGCGAGTGCGTGTCGAAACCGTTTATTTAATTTGAGCCTTAGATGCTTTTTTGATCCGCTTCTGTCCAGGGGGAAGTGATATTCTGTGTCGGAACACTCCCACACAAGTGGAAGAAAAGAATGAAATTCATCGATTTTTTTGACGTCCGCGTGTCCAAGGGACGAGCCTATAGACAGACAGCAATGCATTGATTTTCTCAGCGTCTGTGTTTTTAAAGGGCGAGTCTGTGGTCATGCGGCAATAAAGTAAAAGAAGAAGAAAAAGAGAAAGAGAGAATGCACCAATTTTCGGCATTCTCGTATCCAAAGGCGGATTTATGGACCAACGCGCCGATTTCCGCGGAGTTCACGTATCCAAAGGCGAATCTATGGATAAATGTACTGATTTTCTCGGTGAGCCGCGTATCCTAAGGCGAACCTATAGACAAGCGGCGAGAAAGAGAGAGAGAATAAGAAAGAAAGTGAGATGAAATATTGAAAGATATTAATGAACTGAGAGGAATTGAGAAACAGAATTTCGCGGTCTTGTAAATGGGGAGGCTGAAGCGCGTTATATATAACCGTGTGGCGATTACATTGTTGCATGCATTGCCATCCGAATCAGCTCATTAGAATAGATAATTGCAATATTCTCGGATTTTAATTTTTTTCTATTTTAATCATACATTTTACCATTGTATTAGCTTTGTAACGTTTTAACACTATTTTCTTTTGTAACATATGTTACGTCCTGATTGTCCGTTTTTAGGTCAATACATTTAAGTACTTTACCCTGGGATTGGACCGGTTTGTGAATTAATCAACCCCAAATAGGAAACCAATTTTATAAATTTTATATCGAGGATTTTTCTTATTAATTTGATTATAATTTGGATAATTTACATCGAAATCAATTTTTCTTAATTTATATTTAGGAATTTGCTTAAGTATTTTAATTTTAGTTTTTCCAAATTTTTAAGTTTTAGGAACAATGAGAGGGGATTCTTATTTAAAATTATCGTTTGATTTAATTGAAATCTTAATCTTTTAATTTGAACTTTGCGCCCTCCTCTTTTGGGCATGAATACGTTTGAAAATAATTATTTATTATTAAGATTCTAAATTCAGATTATTCAATCGCAACACCATTGGCTGCGACTAAATGGTACGCTACGCTATTGTTAGCGACCGGTTTTGGATTTAGAATTATGATCTTGATTTTAATTAAGAAGAATTTAAGATTTCAGTTTTCCCAATTATTTTAATTTAAAATTACCTTTATTTAGTCGAGGAGGCTTTTAAATTCTCCTAAGAGAAATATTACAGAAATTGATTATAAATTTAAGAATTTAACTCTGAGGTTGATCAAGCGCCACAAACTAATGTCACCGCCTAGTTAGTACCGAAGAAAGTCCCCCGGCCGCTTTTTCCGCACGCATATTTATAGGTGGAAATGGTCAGAATCTCCGCGCGAACTTCTCACCACTTCCTTCTTTCAAACCCATAATTAAGAGGGGGAAGGTTCTTTCTCAGACGTGTCATCTGAATCTTCATTGGTAACAATCGAAGCCCTGGTACCGACAAGAATTCACTCAATAAATCAATATTTTATCATATTACGCGCATTCCTTCATTTAAAATTATAAGATGTAGATAGCCGTGACACATAACTTGAACGTTTAACTACTTGAGACAAGCAATAATAACAAATAGGTTCTCTTTTAATACTTATTATTATTAAAAACTTGTTATTCGGTATTTAGATATTTTGTTTGTGAGAAAGATCTCGAAGGAGAAAACGATAGTGAGTTGATTCGAAATAACGAACGGACGAAAGATTCGACCGACGGACATCGACGCAAATGGATGTGTATTAAAGCAAGAATAAAAGATACTTTGTGAAAAATCGAACTTTGTTCTTTCCACCGGCACCGCTGAATATACGATTCTACGCGCAAAATCCTAAAACCGAAATAATAAGTAAAAAAGGAAAAAAATTGACTTACTGTTGTTGATGCTAACGGGGGTGGGTCGAGGTGATCCTGGAATCTTCGGGAAATGGGCTTCAGGTACACTCGGAAGAGTTTAAGTCGTGCTTTGACTCTAACTGTTAAAAAGGTTTCGCTGACTGGTCCAAATAATGCCGTTCTTGGAAAGGTAAGAAAAGAGAACAATCTGCTCTGAATCATGATTTATATAGGGCTTTGGAAAAGTGGGAAGGTTCCGAAGGCGTGATGAATCTTTGTGTTAATTTTCGAATGGAAGTTCAGAAAAATCGCGAGTGTAAAGAAAAGTGGGGAGCGGCGGTCTGTGAAGCGTGATTGTTTTTATGTTTCCGGTTTTCCCGGCGAATGACGGAATTAGTTTATGAAAATTTCATCCGTCGCTCTTAATTTACTTATTGGTGTGTTCACCAATGGCTGCTGATCGCATTCTCTTTATTGGCGTTTTCTTAGTCTCCCTCTCGGTTTCGGGCTTGAACGATCTCAGTGCATCAGGAATTTCAACTTTATTAGTATTTTCAATTTTATTAGAGTGCTATAAATCTTTTGACGCCAGCGAGACTGTTGTCCACAAAAATTATTATTTCCGGACGATTTTGTGACAGGAAAAAAAAGAACATTTCGTGTCTCGAAAAGAATTCTGCATTTTTTCAGAGATTCGCGTTTTCGGTAATAAAAGAGAAAGTTTTTCTAGATCGTTCGAGGCATTTTTGTTTGCCGATAAGCAGCCGTTGTCTCTCTCCGAGAGAGGAGAATCGTGGATTCTGCTGAATGTAACATATATCACAAAAAAAGAGAGAGACGAACCAGATGTTTGTAAATTAAAGATTATGAATAGAAAAAATATCAGAAATCTTATATGTACAGAATAAATCAGACCACAACTTTTCTTCACCTGTAATTCTTATACTTTTAATACAAGCTTTCATCTCACACAACACAACTTATACGTAACCTCTGCTTGCCATCATCACATATACCAATATAATAGCGAATCAATATAATCACTACACCATATTAATACGTACTGATATACATGAAATTATTGAAAAGTACATAAATTAATATCTCAAATGCTTGTAAATAGCATGAGTTTGTCGTATTATTTAACAGAATATGCATAAATGATTTCATTATTAAAAAAGTAATATTATACTATTCCACATTTAGATATTTTACATTTTATGTGTATTGATCCAGTATAGTGCATATGATCAAATTCACTATAACATTTCAGAAAATTATATAAATATTATATAACATTTCAGTTATATATTGTATTTACATTATATAATTTTAATAATATATAATTTTAATTAATATTCAATATGTGCGTAATTACAACTAAACTGGATACTGCATGTAATATATATTATCTGTTACATTTCGCTTTATTACAGTAATAACAATTATATATCTACATTTATTGGAATTCTATTAAAAAAAATGACAATAAAAAATAATAATTTCATCTGCAAGTAAAGCAATATTCAAGATAATTAAGAATATTCTGAGATAATTTTATGAATGTTATGGATTATGTCTTGGATCAAAATAAGATTTAAAACAATTAAGATAATCCCAAGAAGATACATACTAGATGTGTACGATGTGTATACGTTGAAGTTACGAACAGTTACTACTATACTAAGTTACCAAATATAAGGAATTAAGATTTTCCTGTTTTTCGGATAATTCTTAAAAGTATCCAAATACCATTGCTGACAGAAAATAGCATATAAAACCTGTAAAAAAAGAAATATAAATTTATTCAGCTATTAAGAAAAAAAATTATATAGAACAGAAACCTTCAAATATCCATGGTGGTTCTTAATCTGTATTAAAAATCTATTATATACTGTTATCCTTCGTTAAATTTTTATTGTCTATATAGACATCTTATAGATGGATTCGTTGTATGGATTCATTATTCATATTGGATGTTTAAAAGTTGGAAAGAAACTCATTATTTGTAACAAAGTTATAATTACTTTTTTCAATAATTCTAGTTTAATACCTAAATTCATTTTTTCTTTCTATCTATAAATATAATTTAATTTAATTTTTCTTATTTGCAGATTCGGATTTAGTGTACAAAAAAATTACAAGAAACTATTGTTGTTTTTCAAAGCAAAATCAAGCAGATCTGTGTAATCAGAGTTCAAACTATTTAACTTTTGCATATTTATTAATTTATTTATTATTAATTTATTTATTATTAATCTGTATTCATGCGGCAAGATAATAAGGTAATAATTTTTCCGATATTATATA
The DNA here is from genome assembly GCF_055798465.1 of Pogonomyrmex barbatus. Lineage (NCBI taxonomy): Eukaryota > Metazoa > Arthropoda > Insecta > Hymenoptera > Formicidae > Pogonomyrmex > Pogonomyrmex barbatus. Next base: position 1,296,562 of record NW_028297118.1, on the reverse strand, counting down.
AATGCGATCAATGGAAATACATGTCTAGTGACGTGTATAGAGAGACGTTTATTTGAGATGTTATTTTAAGTAATGTATATAAATATTAGTACAATATATCAATGTTGAATGCAATTTCACACAATTTTAAATAAATAATTAAGTAAAAGTTAAATAACTTAAATGCCTTAATTATTTGATTTATCAATATATCACTTATTTTCCCGATAACAGAGTTAAATCAATCAATTGTTTAAATAATATTTTTTGCTCAGAATGATTTTCCAAATATGCTGGTGAAATTTATAAGTTTGCAGAATATTCTGTATTTAAAAAAAATATTTTTCTTCAGCATCGTAAAATTCTTTTTATAAACTTTTTTTGATTGTTTTATAACATTAATATTAATGATTTTATTTAGTACATTTCGAATACGAGATGTGATACTAGAAAAAAATCACTAATATATTGTATTTACTTTTACATTACATTTTCCTTACAATTAGTAACATTTTAACATTTTTACAAAATCTTCAATTAACGTTTATTAGTCATTTCAAAGCAGCATGAAACATCATAAACGATTTAGATATTCATCATAAATGATTTAAATATTCACATGCAATCATCTACATAAACGTAAATTTAATAGAAATCTAATGGAGATTAGAAAAACTAAAATATGAATGTCCAATAGATATTTAATGGACGTCTATTAAACATTTTTGCTCTGTATGAGATTTAGATAAATAACAAAATATAGATGTATTAAATTTTATATATTTTATAATGTACAAAATTTTATATATATATATGTACACAACTTTTTTCTATACAAAATTTTATATATATATATATATATATATATAATTTTATATAATGTATAGAAAAAAAAGTTGGATAATAAGAACAAATTATAATCAGAAATTTTGTTATAGACATTTCTGTTGGTTGAATTAATTATTAAAATAAATAGAGCTTTTGATAAAACCATTACATACCTGATTCATTATAACAAAAAATGTAATATAATGGAATGTAGAGGCTTGCCAAAGTAGTCCGGACATTGTTACGTACACTAATATTTCTGTGAATTGTAATGGATTTGTTATGTAATTGAATAATTCACCAAATGGTATCTTATGATCTTTGGTAACGATGTCGCCATATTGATTCTTACGCAATCTTGCAAGAATAAAGTTCATTCTAAGTTGCGTATACGTTGACCATAAAAATATAAATATACACATTAGTTGCATACTTGTTAATTTACGTAAAGAAAAATCCATGTGTGAACCTGTGTAAGATTATATCAATTGTAAGAATCTAATTAATGTTTGTAAACTTTTTTTCAAACACTTACCTCTAACAAATCCTACAGATTCTCCTATCAAAGACAACATTAGTGTAAAATAATGCAAAGTTGTAATTATATAATGAATGATGTTTATTTTTTGGTTACTGAATACGCAAACGTAGTATGTTTCATATGCTCTTTTCCAACAATGTATAGAAAACATGATAAGGACTAAACATGTGCTTTCTGCTGATACTAAAACAATAATTTTATATATATAATCACCAATACAATTATATAGGATCCTTTAATCAAGAAATGGTAATGGTAAGACTGATAATGTCTCATGTCAAATGTACGTGCTAGCGTTTAATGAGATCAGCACTGTATTTTTACGAGTTGCCAGATACTTGAGATTACTCGAAATTATCGGATTTCAAAAATGGCTGGACTGAATAAATTCTTAATATTCTGTTTAATCGATAGCTTGGGTTCGAATTGTATAAGAAAAATTTCTTTATTTTTCTATTGTTATTACAGGCGGAGATATAACGATGCTAAGTTGAAATATACAAATTTCTTATTTAGAAATATCTTGATCATAATTGCTTTTACTATACTAGATGGCTTTAATGATGATGATCCTGATTATAAATGCGTATTCATATTATGTGACCATTATCTAAAGCCATACTAATATTATTATGTAAAGTGTGCACTTCTTAAAACTCTAAAATTTTTATGTGGAGCATTTTTTTCAAAATTAGTTTTTGAAATATTAAGGGGGGGAAATATTTCCATACTTTTGGAAAACCTTATATATAAAATATTTGAAGAAGATTTAAAAATGTGCTGAATATAACAGATATTCTGTCATCTGTAAACCATCTAAATATCTCGTTCCTAGGAATTGCGGACACGTGATAACATTGGTAGTGGTCGCATTTCGCTTGTCAAGCTTCATTCGTCAAGAGGTCAGACAAATTCGCGCTCATTCGGCAAAAATTTTAATTAATAACTCATTAAAATTGTCAAAATCACAAAATGGTAGAGGACTTGTCTATCCAATTTAACATGCTCTATCTGCACATAAGATTATATCATTTCGAATCGGACGTTCTGTGTGTGTGTGTGTGTGTGTGTGTGTGTGCGTGTGTGTGCGCGCGCGCGCGCGTGTGTGTGCGTGTGTGTGTAAAATTAATGTAACATAATATAATTAATATTAATTACATTATTAAATCTTTATATTATCTTTAACAATACAACATATAAATACATCTAATATAATACATTTAACAATATAACATATAAATAAAATAAAAATATAAAATAATTGAAGATACACAATAGTATAAAAATTTTATTACATTACTTCAGTATAAGAAACATCATTCAAAACTTCATTATAAGAACTGTCAAAAGTGGAAGGAGAGACGACCTCGAAGGAGTGAGGCGTCTCCATTGTAAGAAAAACATTATGCAATGCAAATGTATTTACATAATGAAAGATTTATTCATAGAGTAAATTTATTTAGTATTCAGTATGAATAAAACAACGGTCATATTATATGCAGCCAGCATCATGTATAACTAATAATAGTAAAAAAATATACGTATGTATGTTATAAGGAAATGCTAGAGAGATATACCAGTTTATTAATTGTCATTTGAGTTAGAATAAGAAGGCTTTAATGGGAATATAGAGATGCATATCACATAATTGGATTTTATTTTTTAAAAGCAGTTGTATATTGAACTTTCGAGATAACGTAACTATAATTATAACTTGGCGCCACTTTTTGATATCAAATCTTTTATATAAATAATACATATTATTACAGGTGAGTATTATATATTATTTGAACATCAATAAGATGATGTAATTTTGTAATATAATATTTGGATCTTTGATGCAAAGATATGTACTTGAGTTTTTACATACACATTGCGTGTACACTTGGCGACTTTTTTTACTTTTTTATAAATATATACTATAAATGTATACTACGTGAAATCGCAGTTTTACACAATGCTTCAGTGTTTGACTGTATTTAATTGTGTTTCTACCTGGAAAGCTCCATAATATGTTGAATCAAATGCGTACATAAAACATACATAAAAAATACGTAAATAATAATGACTTATCTGAAATTTGATTTTTATAGCGCGATTTCGATAAATAGCTTGAAATTTGATGTGAAGAACGAATGCATCCTAGCAGCAGTCTCATGATTATATATCATGTTTAATATATAATCATATTGCTAAATTGCTAAATAAAGTTTGCTCCATTTCTGCTATCAATCTTGTCAAACTATGTTACATAGATTCTATTCGATTTCTGTCGCTAATCTAACATCAAACTATTGCCTAGATCCTGCTCATTTTCTACTTTATTTATCTATAGTAATTGTCGCAAATTCTCAAATGTTATAGATTTTGTTATATTTCTACTGACATTCTGCTATTATTATCACTTGATCCCACAGATTTTGTATAATCTGTAGTTTTTCTGTTGATAAAAATTTATAGGAAATATTTGGCAAAATTTAGTCAAACAGGCTTTACTGGATATTAATGAATTAATAAATAATTAAATAAATGAATAATTAATATAAATAATATAATAATTAAATTAATTTAGACAATTATTTATTATTATATTAATGTAATAATGTACGTAATATAAATAAATAATTATTAAAAATAAATTATCTAGATTTTTTTAACTGTCGAACAACAGTATTGCTGTATAATAAAAATATTGATAATAATACTGATGTGCTAAGAGCGCAATATAATATAATATATAATAAATATGTCGCGGTATAATATTATAATATGTATTGTGTTTATATACTGTGTGATTTTGAGAGCTCCAATTTTGCATAATTTTTCTAGATTAGCTAAATAAGCTAATTAAATGAGTTAATGAGTTATTCTTAATAATATTGATCATGCAAGATTTGTGAAAATATTGATGTATATATTGATTGACATATCGTCAGTATTACTAATACAATATTATTGATTAATCTTACTAATCGTAAAGTCTATACAAGTGTGTTATCAGTATTTTTTTACAAATTTAAAAAATTGCATTTCATTGTTACAGCGACCTGAATTGTGTCCTGAAAAGTGGAACGGTGAATCTAACTATCACGTACATGAAAGCCTTTCTAAAGAGAAACGGCAATACACAGATTATTCTAAGCAGAATTCGCATAGAAGTCGTTTAGTATGCTTCAGTGTGATAACTGTTGTGATAACAATTCACTGTGTGTGATAACAGTTAAGAACGTATTGAGAAATGGATAGAAATATTATACGCGATGTTTTTGCTTTTTTTTCTGCATATACCATAATATTAGGATTACTAATCAATTTCATGGAATCTTTTTTGCCTGCATCGATATCGTGCACTTATCTTTATAGCAAATTTGTTACAAAAATGCCTCATCCAATAGCAAAAAAGTTTGAAGTACCCAAAAGGTAAATTAAAAGACTATAATTTTATCAGAATGACATATAAGAAAATTTATTACAATTTAATAAATATATGTTGATATCATATTGTGATATCATATTGAAAAAAGAATAACGTTCTATCCAACTATATTATATATATACATATATCTACGTATATTGTACACATATGTATATTTCATTTTATAGATATATTCTATATATTTTTTCATAATCGAATTTTAATTATTTAAAAAACTTTTCAGATGGTATAAACATTTTTATATTTTTGCTGCGCCAGTAATGACATGTACACTTTGCTTATTACTTTATAAGTATTTATATAATGGAAATGTTCCTGAAATTATACTTATATTATTAGACATATTTTTAGGGACATCAAGAAAACCACTGAGTATGTTTTTTTTGAAACTTTTCTTAATATATTTTCAAAGTATATCGTTATTAATTATACAAAAATTTATATATATATATATATATATATATATATACAGGGTGTCCCATTTTAAAAGGCCCATTAAAATATTTTTTTAGAAAAACGTTTTAGAAAAGAATATTTTAAATAAAAGTTGTATGGTTCAGAGGGGACCTCAAATGGTGACCTTTGTCACATATTCTTTTTCAAGGTCATTTAAAGGCCAACATTTGTTTTTTAAACGAAAACATCCATTTTTTTATTACATATTCTTATAATTTATCTCAAGAGTTCTGCAAAATACTATAAAGTATTTTTTTAATAAGTACTTTCTGAGTTATGAGGGTTGAATTTGACATGCAATTTAACATAAAGTATAAAATATCTTGTGAATTATTTATTTTTTGGCTATATCTTAATACTTTTATGCACAGAATAATGAAATGAATTATTGATGTAAAAAAAATATTTACTGTTTAAAAAAAAATGGAATTTTCAATATGCAACGCTGTATCTTTTTTGAAAAACAATTATATTATTTGTGTATTTTTTTTATACTAATTGATTCATCTTAATTAATCTGTATTTATACATAAAGTATTTATACACAGATGGAGCACGCTAGGCGCACGTAACGTATGTAGATGAAAGCGTAGCCAATGCCGCTTGTAGTCAACTCCATGCGTGCCTAGCGACGGTGAACGCGTATCTCACTGGGCGGTCCTATCTCACCGCGCGCTTGCAATCTGACTATTTTCATAAATTAATAACTCGTTAAGTGTTGCGAAAATCACAAAATACAAGATTTTTCGACTCAGTTTAATCTGTTCTATCTGTGTATAGCCGCTTGACCATTTTTTGAAACATTCTGTATATAGATATATAATATTTAATAAATTAAAGTATATAATTATATATATATATATATATATATATATATATATAAAATTTATTTTTATATAATTTTTCAGTACCAACAGAAGATGCAATTCTGGCAATTATTATATGTAATATACATTGTTGGAAAAGAGTATATGAAACATGTTATGTCAATGTATTTAGTGATCAAAAAATGCATATATCCATTTACTTGGTCGGATATTTACACTATTTTGGACTAGCGCTATGTATAATAGGCGAATCCGAAGAATTTGTTAGAGGTATATCTTTAAAAATTTGCAAATGTTGAACATATTTTCTTGTATAATTTATATGTATATATATATATATATATATATATATATATATATAAATCTCTGTGTATGCGCGCGCACGCGCGCATAAAATTGATGTTGATTGATGTGTATATCATTTTTTATATAGATTTCTACATCAATATGTCTTTGCACAAAATGACAACTGTAAAATTAATTTGCGTACTTATATGTTTATGGCTATCATATATGCAATTGAAAATAAACTTTATTCTTGCAAGAATACGGAAAAATTTGCATGGTGATGTTGTATCTTATGAATACAAAATACCATCTGATGGTTTATTTAAATACATAGCAGGCCCATTGCAATTATTTGAGATACTAATATATCTAATGTTGTCTATAATTCTTTGGCAAGCTTCTACCTATCATTATGTTACTATTTGGGTCATACTGAATCAGGTAAGAAATAATTTTATATATTTTTTTTTTTTTAATAAAGAAGAAAGAAAGAGATTTAAAAATAAATTCTTTTCAGGTGGAATATGCATTTTTATCTCATCGATGGTATTGTAAAACTTTTAAAAATTATCCAAAAGAAAGAAAGATTTTAATTCCTTATATTTGGTAGGATTTATTTTGAAATATTTATATATTATTCATTAATAACAATATTCAATAATCTATATATTTATTTATCTATCTATTTATTATTTAAAATAATATGTACTTGAATAAGATTTAGTAAATTTTCATCTTTAAATATATACATATATATTTCCATACACTACCTTTGTTGTATTGTAGCACAATAGTATTAAATATGGATTCTTCTATATTATAATGAACATATAACATTTATAATAATATAACTCGTTATCATTTATTTATAAAAAATCTTCCTAGTATTATATTTTATATTAAATTGCCAGATATTTTATTCAAATGAAGAATATGTGATTTGCTTATAATACTATACTATATTAAGGAAATGTTAAAGCGACGAACAAATTCTGAATCTATGGAAAACGTCCGCAAATATATATGTGTGTGTGTGTGTGTGTGTGTGTATGGATGTGTATGTGCGTATGTATGTGGAGTGTGTGTGTGTGTGTGTGTGTGTGTGTATATATACATGCATTCCTGCTCGAATTTTATCGTAGCTATAAGATTCCTTTAAAAAAATAAGATATTTACGATACATATCTATATGGATAGCCTTGAGCTTTGTTTCTAAATATTGATAAAAGAAAACTAAAAAAAATTGCGATTAATCCCAAACCTATCACAGCTAATATTCTGCGTTTCTTAACATCTCCTTTACGAGCTGCAGCTTCAGTCATTAATATCATTCCTAATACCACTGCTCCATCTTTTTATATGTAATTAAGGTTATCAATATTAAATGTATAAACCTGATTTTTCTATGTTTTATATAGATTATTTTTTATATGAAATATTTCTAAAAGGATACTAATAACCATAACAATATAGGTTTCCATTATAAATTGCCCTTGAGAAGATCCATGAATGAAAGCTGTATTGCCATTTGGTGATTTATGGACAAAAGGTGGTCCTCTGATATGGTTCCACATTTGTCCAGAGGTCATATTTATGGTAAAAAACTGAAATTAAGCAATATTAAGAATATTTTTGTCACAATAAAATATTAAAATATATTTACCAAAGCATAAAATCCTCACAGCTTTTTATTATAAATAAAGTCTAAATTATTACGCCTGAGATACAGGCCACCTCCTATAATTACCACAAGCATTCCTAATTCTACTGTACCAGAATAATTTGGTGGTCTAAATACTCTAATCTGTAACAACAAAAATATATCTTAAAAAATGTAATCAAGTAAATAAAAATATGCATTATATGAATATCAGCATAGCTTTAATAGAATGAATACAATACTATATTTTCAGCATTACCTGAATATCTGCGCGTTCGCCAATCCATTTTGCTATTGCCTCAGCACCAAATCCTACTCGCTGGATATCCGTAGTATCAGCAGCTTTTGGCTTTCCTTTGGATGGAAAATGCATATATACTGGTGCAGTATTTAACTTCATCTATTTATAATAAACAAAAACTTTTGTATTAATCATATTCTCTTGTATTCTTTTATGTTCTACTTACCAATCGAAAAACATCTGATCCTTCGTCAAAGTCAATAGAGACAAAGAATAACTTGTTGGAATATAATGGAGAATATCGGAAAGAGTTCGCCACTATTGTAAATTCATCATTGACATGTCTAAAATTACATTAATAAAATTATTAAACATGTTTACAGATTCTTTTTATACGTGACTTATTAGTGGCGTTCTCTTTTATGAGAGTTTCTTTTATGATCTTTGATACAATCTAAAAACAATTTGTCAACAAAAACTCAATAGAGTCAACATTGTCACTGAATATAATTACAAGATTGCCACTTAGTAGCAACTCTTTCTTGCACATATAATTCTTAATGACAATATTATAATCATTATAATGTCATTATGCACAGCTTTTCGATCATATATTTACACAAAGACGACTTAAAAATAATAATAGAATTAATTGTTACAAAATAGATTGGCTAAAAATATAATGGTTGAACGACTCAGTATCATTACTTATGCTGTTTAGATCTATATAGAGAAATATCAGTAATAGCAAATGTTCAAATAACAAATGTACAATTGTCATGTTTTCTAAACATAGCTTTAGATAATCAAGTTTGTCAAAAACAGATTTTGCAAAACATTATATATCATCAGAATATCAGCATTAATAAGATTAAACACGTTGTTATAATATGCAGAATACTGAAAGAAATATGAAAAAAATCTACTAACAGATTGCAATAATAAACTAACATTAAAAACAAAGATATAGTACATTTTGATATTTGATTGTTGACAGAACTATACTGAACCTACTAACATAATCTATATAAAACTATGAATAAAAATAAAGTATAGCTTATTATGACATGATCTGACAATAGATGTGGACAGAAATTAGATAAACTTTGACATAATTTGACATTAAATCATTGACAAAAATCGAAGCAGAATCTGATCTTTGATATAATCTGAAAGCAGATTTGTTAGCAAAAATCCAGCAGAGTTTATACTATCTCCGAATATAATTACAAGCTTGTCACTTAGTAGTGTCCATTTCTTGCTTGTAAAATTTATCAAGATTTCAATATAATCTATTGTATAATCACAGATTGAATTGTTTGCATTATTTTGTACTGGATATAAAACATAAATGTCTTTGCGATACATAAAAAAATGATCATTAGAGTTAATATTAAGAATATAAGAATCACAATATACTTTTATTTGATATACAATACTTTAAGAATATTCTTAAAATTTACTATATATGCATATATGTATATTGCTCGAATCTGCTGATGGTTTGTTGGCAGGTAGCTGATATTTTATATACTAAAGTCATTTATATATACATGTCAACTCACCGGCAAATTTGACATTGTGTCTGAGGTGCCATAGCAGTAAACATAACTATAACAGAATAATTCCTCGGAGGAACTTTAATGTATTGTTTAAATTTTGATCCGTTGAATTTCAATACCAATTTTTTCATGGCCATTTCTGTTAATTGTTGTACACGTTCCGCCAACGAAGTACCTTAATTCTACAAAGAAAAAAAAGAGAGGGCGGTTCGTGTGGTGCGGACGTGTGCGAGTGGTGTCTGGAGATTTTTAGCGTTAGAAACTCTTGGTTTAGTTAAATCAGCTCTTTTTAAAGCTCATTAGGATTAGCTAGGCGTGCAATTATTATTATTAGGATTTAGTAAGGAATAGGTGCAATACTAAGGCAGCATAGAAAATTTAAAGGATAACGAAGAGCCCCCGGGAGAGGGGGGGCGAGAGGAGAGAAGAAAAAGTATAAACCTTACGTTAAGAGAAAATGAAACGCTGAAGAAGACAATAAGGAGACTGGAAGCAAGATTAAGTGTAGAAATGAACGAAGATAGCAATAAAGGAAAAAGACCGGCGACGGAAGATACGCTGGATCAACTGATGCTAGATACAACGAACACAGAGAATGAGAGCGAAGACTGGAAAATGGTAGAGAGGAAGAAGAAGAAGGCAAGGAAACAAAATTTAAAGGTAGAGAAGAGCGCGGGAGAGACAATACTATTGGTCAGAAGTCACGTGTAACAGGAGAGGACCAATCGGAAGAGGAAATGGAAGTTGAGGGGGAAGGAGACACGTCAGTACCGGCGGGTTGCAATAAAGGTGCGCAGTTAGTAAATAGCGATATAGTGCAACAGATAAATACGGCGGATACCATGGCAAGGAGAAGCGAGATAAGAAAAAGAGAGGCATATGTGAGGGAGGATGGTATACTTAAACACATCAGTGAGATCGACGTGTCCAAGGTTAGTAGGAGGTTGGAATTTGACGAAAATTTCGGATTTTTTTTTTTTTTTTTTTTTTCCCCCGGTTGGAGGACGTCGGGAGCTCCCGACTATGTGTCTTCAACCCTGAGGTTATATGACACAAATTTATCTGATTCCTCTCTTGGATTCTCTGTAACCTGTATTAAATGATTCTATTAATTTTTCTAAAGAACTTGTAAATACACTTCAACACCACCCAATCCAGATCTCTTATTGCGTCCATGATGTTAATATCTTCCCTCACCCCCATTCCCCTCAACTCCAGATCCATCCCCACTCTCTCCTCGTCATACCTCACACACCTCCATACCACATGCTCCAAACTCTCGCTCTCATTACCACAATCACATCTAGCGTCCTCTATATACCCTTTCCTAGCTAATGATTCGTTCAGATTAAAGTGATTCGATCTAATTCTATTAATCCATACTATAAAATATCTTTCCTCATTAGTATTACCGAACCAAGGTTTTCTTCTTTTTCTTTTATAGAAATTCTCAAAATAAAATTTTCCCTTGTACTCCGCATCCTTTATAATCTTATTTTGTGTGTTATTCCATAATTCTCGTTTAAAAATACTTCTGAAGTCGCTATATGGGACCTTTATTTCCTCCGAGGCTGATTCCTGGGAAGCCTCCTTTGCCAGTTTATCTGCCATCTCATTGCCCCTGATCCCTTGATGTGCTGGGACCCATCCTATAATGATCCTGCATTTCTTGTTTTTGATTATTTTCCTATAAAGAGATCTGGCTTTTATTATATACATATTTTTATAAACCTGTAACAGGTTGTTCTCTAAGGCTTGTATAGTTGACATTGAGTCTGTGAGAATTATGTAGTTTCGTCTTTCTTCTATTTTTTCCTGATATATCAATTCTAACATAGTTTTGACTGCAAAGGCTTCTGCTGTGAACGACGAGCACTCTTTCGGCAGGCTTATATTGTATGCTGTTTCCTGTTCTTCTATAGCTAATCCCGCTCCTGTGGATTTACTTTTCCTCCCCCTGGAGCCATCTGTGTACATTATCTTGATAGTCCCTCTTATTTTGTTGTTTTCTATAATCTTTTCTATCAGCTGACTATCCGTATGAATTTTTTTTTTCCATTGTTTCGCTGTGTATTTGTCCGTTTCTATTTCCTCAGTGATTTCCTCGTAATCCGTCTCGAAGATCTCGAATTTTCTGCCCTCTCCTGTCAGTTTCTTTAGCCATTTTATCCTTGTCCAGGCATTTCCCAAACAACTTCTATTCGATGTGGGTCTGATGTAGCGTTCGTAGTTTTCATTCGCTTCCAGTTGATTCATTCTCAATCTCATTTCTTCGCTTCCATATATCATTATTTTTAGAAGAAAATTTCTTGCTAGCATTTCAGCTCTATCCTGTAACAGCATAACTTTTGATTCCGCTATAATTACATTATTCGGTGTACTATTTCTGTAACCTAATGCTGTCCTGAGACCTGCATATTGAGTCCTTTCCATTTTCAATCTCTGGTTGACATCTCTTGGGAAGTAAATGAATAAGCCATAGTCCACTACCGACCTTACCATACTCTTATATAACAGCAATGCTGTATTGACTTCCATGCCTATTCTTTTTTTATTTAAATATTTCATGAGGCCGTTGGCCTTCTTGACCTTACCTCTGACCAGATCAATCTGATGATGGAAGTTAACCCTGTTGTCAAACCATAGTCCTAGGAACCTTGCCCCTGCATCATTGTGTATATCCACCTTTCCCAACCTTATCTTCACTTTTTTGTCCCGTACTCCCTGCTTGTTAAATTCTACCAGGACCGTTTTTCTTGGCTCTAGTTCTAGTCCCAACTTCTCTAGCCTGTTGGCCAGTTGGTTGGCCGCCTCTTGAATTGCGAGGGTATTTACTTCTCTAATTGTGCTTGTGGTATACATAGCGATGTCGTCTGCGAATTGAATAGTTTGTATTCCCCTTCCTAGCTCTTCTGTTATATTCCTCGTATATATTGAGTACAGTAGTGGGCTCAGCACTGCCCCCTGCGGGAGACCTTTGTAAACCCGTCTATCTATATTTTCTTCCCCAGATACGATGAACTGGGTGTACCTGACCCTGCTCCATGCATACACAAATCTTACTATGTCGCTGGGGCAACCTATCTCTTTCAGCTTCTCGATGAGTATGTTTAAGTCTACATTATCGTAGGCAGCGGTTACATCCACGAACAGCGCAGTTGTATATTCGCCTCTATAAAATCCATTTCTGATGTCCGAGGTGATTTGCGTCAAATTATCTGCACAGGACCTCCCTCTTCTGAATCCATTTTGATCCCTGTATAATAAGTTATTCTTTTCTACCCACCATATCAGCCTTTCATTTACCATTCTCTCCATTACTTTACCTATACAGGATGCTAACGCTATCGGTCTGACCTTCTCTTGTCCTGGTTTGTCTATGAAGATTACTTGATATTCCTGCCAGCTTTTTGGTAACTGATTCCTCTTCCATATGTCGTTGAGTACCATTAGCATTTCCTGTTGCATTCTATCTGGCAACCGCTTGATCATGTCATATTCAATTCCGTCCCTTCCAGGTGCTGAGTTCTTTCTTATCATTCTTAATGCTCTTTTCAATTCCGCTGCTGTAAAATTGTCCTTCCATCTTAATCCCTCCTCCCGTTCTCTTCTGATTTCTATCGGCGGGTTTTCCGCGGACGGAGGGGCTAATTTTTCTATCATTTCTTTTATGCTATCCTCTCTGTTCCTGCTCTTCCACTTATTCCATTCTATCTTCGCCTTGCAGTTCCTAAATATCCTCATCGTATTCCAAACATAGTTCATACTTGTATACTTGTTTATAGATGTGCAGAACAATTCAAAGCTCTGTGTCTTTTTTGATTTAATCACTTTTCTCGCTATGGCTCTGCACCTCTTGTATTCTATATATGCATGCATCGTTCCTCTTTTAACAAATTTCTTTTGTGCCTTTTTCCTATTTCTAATAACCTCTTCGCATTCCTCATCCCACCATTTAGCTGGGTTTACTCTTCCTTTATTTAACTTATTCTTTGTATTCTCTTTCTTGTTGCCTCTTCCTCTCGGGGTAATCTCTTCTATAGCCATTTTCATACTTTTGCATAGTAGGTTATACCTTATCCGCATGTCTCTGACTCCTGAATCCAGATTTAATGTTGTTTTCGTTCTTTCCCATATTTCAGCAACCCTTCCGCTGTACTCATCCCATTTTGTCTTATTAGATGTGATTCTATTCGTCTTTTTAGTGTAATTGGCGATCTCGTAGTCCATTTCCATTATAATTGGGTAGTGGTCCGAACCCCAGGAATCCTGTAACTGATATGTCCTTATATTATCTAGATCCTCAATAGGTCCCAGAATCAAATCTAAATTGTTAGACGTTTGGTCTACCATTCCCATTCTGGACTCTGTGTCGTCATTGTAACATACCAAATTCTTTTCCTCCATTATCTCACTCATATTTTCTCCGTTTCTATCCGTATCTCCACAATTCCAAATGGTATTGTGTGCATTAAAGTCTCCAACGTAGTATGTTTTGTATTTATTTACATCGTTTGTGAAAATCTTACGCCATGTGGTTTTACTCAACCTGATACCTGGTCTCCTGTAAACCGCAACTATATTGACTCTTTCGGAAAGATTCTTAATCATAATGCCCAACTTTTCAACTGACTCATGCGTTTCCCCTTGGAAATTTAAAATATCGAACTCTAATCTGTTGTGTATCACCACAGCTATTCCTCCTTTACTATCTAGATTATCCGTTCTATATGTTTTGTAGCCTGTAAAATAAATTGGGATGTTTTTTGATTGTTTAACTTCCGTTAAAACCGCTATATAGTTTCCTATTCTCCTGGCCAACTCTTCTTTTTTATTTCTGATCCCTCTACAATTCCATACCATCATTGTGACTGGAGCCATTATGTATAGATGTAATAATAGTAAAACTTAATAAGAAAAACTTAACTTTTTAAGAAAGCGTAAAGAATGCTCAAAATAAAAATTTTCGTAGTGGCCGTACTTAAAAGCAACAGTAGTAGAAATTTAAGCGAAAAACGAGTAAAAGCAAATAAAATACATTTAAAACGTAACTGAGATAAAATCTTCTAATAATAAAAATAAAAATAAAAATAAAAATAAAGAATAAAAATAAACATAAAACTTTTTCCTATTTCTTTCTTTAAAATAAAACAAAAATGACTATCTTATAGGTTAATTAGGATTCTGTTTGTACTATATGGCTTAACACTTATGGACTATCTTAATACTAATCTTATTTTCTAACTTATTGCTATGATACGTCTTTTGCACTATTCGTTGCCCTTTCCGTATTCCTGACACATTCTTTCTACTATCCTATTTTCTCTGTATTTTCTTTCTTCTCTATAAATCCTATTTCTGTCTCGTATAATGTCCCTCCGTTGTTGTTCCTTGTCTTGATCTTCGACCGTTTGGTCTTCTCCCCATCTCTTATCCCGTCTAAGCTCATCTAGTGCTTGTTCCAGCAGGGATTTCAGATCCCAGTCCTTGTCTACTGCCACCAACAATCTAGCTATGAATTCCTTTCTTTTCTCGTTTTCCGTGATCAGTGCCTTCCCTATCGAATAGCTCTCTTGTTCGTTACTATGGAAGTTTGTCCTGTTTCCCTCCTTTTCTTGTGTTAGTGCTATCCCTCTCTTTTCCCTTGTAATTTCTCCCTCTCTAGTGTCGAACCGTGCGTAATAGTTGGTTCTCACTATAGGTACCTTTGTCCTTTTTCTCCCGTCATCCCTCTTCTTTTCGCGTCCAAGGGATTCGGAATTATTCGGTGAATAAAATGATAGGTCATCACTGCTTGAATCATCTGCGCCCCTCCTTTCCTCTTCCTTTCCTTTGTCTTTCCTGTTGATTTCTTTGCCTATCACTTTGTCTCTATACAGGGGTTTTTGTCTCTGGTTCGTCCTCTGTCTATTAAGGAGTGGCCACTTATCTGGTTTTTCGTACCTGTCATATATCTCTGTTGGGCCTTCCTCACTACCCTCCAGGATTTCCATAGCTTCCTTATATGACGCGTTATTATATGCCATAACTTTTTTGATCCTTTGGTTTCTTTCGTAAACGTCACATTTCCTGTCCGTGGATTTATGCCCCTCTCCGCAGTTGCGACATTTAGTTGGTTTATCACAATGACCATGTGCTTTCTCGCCACAATTAATGCAACATTCTTCACTCTTACAGTGTATCTTTCTATGGCCGAACCTAAAACACTTGTAGCACTGCATCACTGGGGCAACGAATGGTCTTACCCTTAGCACTGCCAGATCGTTGAAGAAGCTAATCTTCTCTCTGGGTTGATTCCCCTTGAAAGTGATTATCACTGAATCTACCGGTTCGAATTCCACCTTGTTCTCCTCTTTGTTCCATCTTCTTCTCATCATCCTTTCTATTCTCACTACGTCCTCTGGTTTTGTAAGTAATTCGTAGAAGTCCACAATTGTATCAAGGTATAATGGTACTACCCCTTTGAAGTATGTATCACGATCTTCAATTCCTGCTCGGTACCCTTCTTTTTCTTTGTCCTCGTTGATCTTCTTGATAGCGTTATTCGCTTCTATAGGATTCAAAAAAAATAATGTGGCCATCTTATATCCATTCATCATTATGCGTTTGGGATATATTTTTTTTTCTTTTAACATATGCATGACCTTAAAATAGTTACTACCTTTTTTAGCTGCACCTGCTCTTTCCATTATCCTTAGTGTCACTTTGTAATTACTGCCGAAGTTTTCTTCGAATTCTAATTTCCTACTAACCTTCGACGTATCTATCTCACTAATATGTTTAAGCACACCTTCCTCCCTCACGTATATTTCCCTCTTTCTTTGTTCATTACTCATCGTTGCGTTGTTCCTATTGTTCGCCTGTTGCGTCTCGATGTTTCTTACTGACTGCGTTCCTTTGTTGCAGTCCGCCGTTACTACCATATCTCCTTCTCCCTCCGTTTCCATCTCCTCCTCCGATTGGTCCTTGCTCGTATCACGTGCCTTCTGGCCACTCGTGTTGCAGGTTTCTCCCGCGCTCTTCTCAATCTGTAACAATTGCTTTCTCGCCTTCTTCTTTTTCCTATCTACGGTCTTCCATTCCTCATTTTCGATCTCATTATTAGTCGCATCTATCATCAACTGGTCCAGCATGTCTTCCGTCGCTGGTCTTTTTCCTTTATTATTTTCTTCGTTCATTTCCATATTCAATCTTGCCTCGAGTCTCCTTACTGTTCTCTTAAGCGACTCATTCTCTCTTATTGTCAAACTTATACTTCCTCTTCTCTCCTCGCTCCGCCCCTCACCCGGGGGCTCCTCGTAATCCCTTACTTCTTCTATATTGCACTTATATTATTCACGTACCTTATTATATCCTACTACTACGCTTTGATATATATCCTTATAGCTCTGAAAAGAGCTGATTTACCTATTTCGAGGGTGTAAAACACTAAAAAACCGTCAGACACCACTCGAGCACGTCCGCTTCCCTCAAGCCGCCATCTATCCTTACGAAAATTTCGGAAGCAACTACAAGGTTACACTCAGGATGACGGAAAGAGCAGATACAGCCAAAAAAGGCAGCAATTATTTTAAGATTTTATATATGTTAAAAGATAAAAGAATTTATCCTAAACGCATAATGATGAACGGGTTTAAGACAGCTATATTATATTTTTTAAATCCAATAGATGCTAACAGTGCAATTAAGAAAATCAAGAGGATAAAGGAAAAGACGGATACAGCGCGGGAATAGAAGACCGGGACACGTGCTTCAGAGGTGTTGTTTCCGCTATATCTAGATTCAATCATAGACTTCTATAGTTTGCTCATCAAACCCGAGGATGTTTTAAAAATTGAGAGAATGATGAGAAGAAAATGGAACAAGGAAGAAAATAAGATAGAATTTGAGCCGGTCGACTCTGTGATAATTACATTTAAACCAGCCCAGAGATAGAAGATATAAGATAAGATAAGTTTTTTTCAACAACTTAGCTGTATTAAGAGTAAGACCGTACGTGGCCCCTGTGTTGCAGTGTTACAAGTGCTTCAGATATGGCCATAGAAAAGTTCATTGTAAGTGAGGAATGCTGTATCAATTGTGATGAAAGAGCGCATGGCCACTGCGATGAACCAACGAAGTGTCGCAACTGCAGTGAGAGTCACAAATCCACAGATAGGAGGTGTGACATGTACGAGAGAAATCAGAGGATCAAGAAAGTGATGGTATAACGATGGTATAATATGTACGAGAGAAATCAGAGGATCAAGAAAGTGATGATATAATAATGCTTCATATAGAGAAGCGATCGAAATTTTAGAGGGAAGTGATGAAGGTCCTACGGAAGTTTATGACAGATACGAAAAACCGAATAATTGGCCGCTCCTTAGTAAACCAGGACAGAAGTCGAGTCAGAGGCAGAAATCTTTATATAGAGACAAAGTGATTAGCAAAGCAAATAGTAAAAAAGGAAGAGGAAAGGAAGAAGAAGCAAGGAATGCTGATGACACAAGTAGCGATGACCTGCCTTTCCCCCGACAACTCGGGGTTTATAAGGCAGGAAAGGAAGAGAGAAGATGGAAGAAGGAAAATAGAGGCGCCTACAACGAGAACTAATTACTACGCACAATTCAACACAAGGGAAGGAGAAATTACTAAGGAAAAGAGAGGAATTGCACTAGTACATGACAAGGAAGGAAATTTAGCCGATAAAGGCCAGGAAGGATATTCAATAGGGAAGGCATTGATTACAGAGAAAGAAAAAAGAAAGGAATTTATATCAAGAGTGTTGGCTGCAGCGGACAGGGACTGGGATTTGAAATCCCTTTTGGATCAGACCCTGGATGAGATCAGACGAGAGGAAGGTTATGATGGAGATCAGACGAGCAGAGAGCAGGACAAGGAACAACATCAGAAGGGTATCCAGCAGGATAGAAATAGGATATACAGGGAAGAAAGAAAATATAGAGAGAATAGAATAGTAGAGAAAATGAGATAGAATTTTTGGAAGGACAACGAATAGATTGATATTATAAGCACAAAAGATAATATTAGAACTACGACAAGAAAAGTACTTGGATAGTTTAAGTTAGAATAGAATTAAGAGTAGAAAGTAGCAGGAGATATAAGGTAAGGGAACATATTTTTTTATATAAGGTTTCAAGGTACAGAGACAAGGAACGAATTAATTCAGGTATAATAGATACATCATAGTACTTAAGTTAAAATTTTCTATATAAAACCCAAGTCTTAGATTAAGATTTGGTTATCGTTTTTTGATAGTTCGATATAAGTTTAGTAAGATTTTGGTTATGCATAAATTGTAATAGTCAACGTTAAGTTAATATTAGATATTAAGATTGACAAGAAGAAAAGTTGATAGTTCAAAATTTTTGTTTCTCAGTATTAGTAGTATTACAGGTAACTTATAAGATTGAAGCAGGAATAATATAAGCTTGGGTGCAATACATAAGCTCTTTGTATTTTTAGTTTTGTTTTTGTTTGCCTTTTATTTTTTTTTGTTTTACAAGAAAGGCCACTGCGAAAACTTTTGTTATCTCTATAATAAATTCTTTTATAAAAGTATCTCTTTATTTCATTTTATCTTACTTGATATATACACAACGGCCCCAGTCACAATATTATTATGGAATTGTAGAGGGATTAAAAATAAAAAAGAAGAATTGGCTATGAGAATAAGAGATTACAGACATCGCGGTTATAACTGAAATTAAACTGCCAAAAAATGTCCCAATTTACTTTCCATATAAAACATCGATCGAATAATCCTGATAGCAAGGGAGGAATAGCCATTGCGATACACAACAGACTAGAGTTCGAGATTCTAAAGTGTCAGGAGGATATCCACGGGACAGTTGAAAAGATAGGTATTACGGTGAAGAATGTTTTAGGAAAAGTTAACATAGTTGCGATATACAGGAGACCAGGAACTAGATTGGATAAATCCACATGGCGGAAAATACTCACTAACAATGGAAATACACATAAAACATATTATGTTGGAGACTTTAACGCACATAATACTATATGGAACTGTGGAGATACGGATAGAAATGGTGAAAATATGAGCGAGGTGATGAATGAAAAGAATTTGGTATGTTATAACGAAGATACAAAATCCAGAATGGGAATAGCAGATCAAATCTCTAACAATCTAGACTTAATACTAGGACCACCAGAGGACCTAGACAATATAAGAACATACCAATTGCCGGATTCGTGGGGGTCGGACCACTATCCAATAATAATGGAGATGGACTTTAAAATCACAAATTACATCAAAAAGACAAACAGAATTTCATCAAGAAAAACGAAATGGGAAGATTATGGAAGAAAGACTACAGAAATCTGGGAAAAGTCGAGGAAAGAGTTAAGGTTAGGTTAAGATTAGGTTCAGGCGATAGGGATAATAATTATCTTACATACGGTAAGATAATTTATTATGTGAGAGCATGAAAATGGCTATAGAAGAGATCACCCCAAGAAGAAGAGGCAAGGAGAAAGGATACAAAAATAACAGAATAGAAAGAAACAGATTCCTTCCAGCTAAATGATGGGATGGAGAATGTGAAGAAGCAATAAGAAATAGAAAGGAAGCACAGAAGAGGTTTATTAGAAAGGGAACCATGCATGCATACATCGAATATAAGAGGTGCAGAGCTATTGCGAGAAAAGTGGTCAAAACAAAAAAGTCACAAGACTTCGAATTATTCTGTAAATTAATTAACAATAATATAAGTATGGCTTATGTATGGAACACGATGAGGATATTCAAGAATTGTAGGGCAAAGATAGAATGGAATAAATGGAAAAGTAAGAACAGAGAGGAATGTATAAGGGAAATGATAGAAAAGCTTGCTTCCCCGTCTGTGGAAAACCCACCGATGGAAATTGGAGAGGAACAGGAGAAGAGACAAGGATGGAAGGAAAGATTCACAACAGCGGAATGGAAAAGAGCATTAGGCATGATAAGAAAAAATACATCTCCGGGAAGAGATGGTATCGAGTGACATAATCAAATTACTATCAAATAGGATGCAGCAAGAAATGCTACTTAATGGAATATGGAAGGGGAATGTGCTACCAAGAAGCTGGCAGGAATATCAAGTGATCTTCATAGATAAACCAGGGCAGGAAAAAGTCAGGCCGATAGCTTTAGCGTCCTGCATGTGTAAAGTTATGGAAAGGATGGTAAATGAGAGATTGGTATGGTGGGCAGAGAAGAATAACTTAATAGCCAGGGATCAAAACGGATTCAGGAGAGGAAAGTCTTGTGCGGATAACCTGACCCAAATCACTATGGACATCAAGAATGGATTCTTTAGAGGAGAATACACTACAACGTTATTCGTGGATGTAACTGCGGCCTATGATAATGTAGACTTAAACATCCTTATCGAGAAATTAGAGAAGATCGGATGCCCCAGAGATATAGTAAGATATACATAGTAAGACATAGTAAGATTTGTGTACGTGTGGAGTAGGGTCAGATACACCCAGTTTATTGTGGCTGGGGAGGAGACTGTGAAGAGAAGGGTACACAAAGGCCTGCCGCAGGGGGCTGTGTTGAGCCCCTTACTCTATTCGTTGTACACGAGGAAAACACTGAGGAGTTAGGAGGGGGGATACGCACAATTCAATTTGCGGACGATATTGCTTTATATACTACAAGTTTACATAGAGAGGCAAATACTTTCGCGATACAAGATGCGGCGGAATGTTTGGCGAAAAGATTGGAGGCGCTAGGAATTAGAACCTAGAAAAACTGTTCTGGAATTTAATAAGTATGGTGTACGAGATAAAAGAGTGAAGATAAGACTAGGAGAGATTGATATACAGAATAGTGCAGGGGCAAGATTCCTTGGGTTATGGTTTGACAATAAGATTAATTTTTACCATCAGGTTGATCTGGTTAGAAACAAGGTTAAGAAGGCGAATGGGCTAATGAAGTATCTGAATAAAAAGAAAAGAGGTATGGAAGTTAACACGGCGTTACTGTTTTACAAAAGTATTGTGAGGTCAGTTACGGATTATGGACTATTTATATACTTTCCCAGGGAACTCAACCAAAGACTATTAATGGAAAGGGCTCAGTATGCAGGACTTAGGACAGCATTAGGCTACAGAAATAGTACACCGAATAACGTAATTATAGCGGAATCGAAAGTTATGTTGCTACAGGATAGGGCAGAAATGCTAGCAAGGGATTTTCTCTTGAAAATTATGATATATGGAGATGAAGAGACGAGACTAAGAATAGATCAATTGGAAGCAAATGAAAACTATGAATGTTATATCAGGCTTACGTCGAACAAAAGCTGCCTGGTAAATGCTTGGTCGAGGATAAAATGGTTAAAGAAGCATACGGAAGAAAGAAGAAAATTTGAAATTTTCGAGTCGGGTTACGAGGAAATTACGGAGGAAATGGAGATCGATAAATATACAGCGAGGCAATGGAAAAAGAAATTCCATACAGATGAACACCTGATCGAAGCCATTATAGAAAATAACAAGATCAGAGGCACGATCAAAGTAATGTACACGGACGGCTCCAGAGATAAATCGAACAAATCTACAGGAGTGGGACTGGTTATAGAAGAACAAGAAACAGCGTATAGTATAAGCCTGCCAAAAGACTGCTCATCTTTCACAGCAGAAGCATTTGCAGTTAAATCAATGTTAGAATTAATCTATCAAGAAAAAATAGAGGATAGTCAAAACTATTTAATACTTACTGATTCACTATCGACCATACAAGCTCTGGAGAATAATTTACTCCAGGTATACAAAAATATGTATATTATAAAAACCAGAGCTCTATATAGGAAAATTGTGAACAGCAGGAAATGTAGGATAATTATAAGATGGGTTCCTGCGCACGTAGGGATTACGGGTAATGAAACTGCAGATAAATTGGCGAAAGAGGCATCTCAGGAACCCCCCGCGGAGGAAATTAAGGTCCCGTAGAGTGATTTTAGAAACATTTTTAAACGAGAGCTCTGGAACAATACACAAAATAAGATTATAAAAGATGCAGAGTATAAAGGAAAATTCTATTTTGAGAATTTTTATAAAAGAAAAAGAAGAAAACCGTGGTTCAGTAATACTAACGAGGAAAGGTATCTTATAGTGTAGATTAATAGAATCAGGTCAAATCATTATAATGTGAATGAGTCACTGGCTAGGAAGGGGTATATAGAGGACGCTAGGTGCGATTGCGGAAATGAGTGCGAAAGCCTGGAGCATGTGATATGGAGGTGTGTGAGGTATGACGAGGAGAGAGAGGAGATGGACTTGGAGCTGAGGAGTATGGAGGTAAGAGGGGAAGTGAATTTAATGGCTATCAGAGAGATAGATTGGATAGTATTAAAAAGCATTTACAAGTTTTTCAAAAAGATAAATAGAATTATTTAATATAAGACACAAAGAGAGTTAAAAAAAGGATTTAGATAAGCCTGTGTCATATAATCCTAGAGTTGAAGGCACACAGTCGGAAATATCCGACATCCAACCGGAGGAAAAAAAAAAAGAAAAAAAAGAATAATAGCATACTAATATAAATAATGAAACTGATGAATAAAAGAGATCTCAAAGAAGTTCTTACATTTTTCGTTCTGTATTGACAGGCGACATAGCTTAGAAAAGAAAAAACTAGTAATGCGACGTAAAGCTTGTACTTCATTGTGGACTGGAGCTTCAATATGCTGTACAAAAGTTCAACATAATCAAAAACACTCGATTAATACATCAGCGACCACTGTAAATTAACGATCGAATTACTATATCGCGCGAAACGTGTTGGTCCACCGGATATACGTGGCATTAACCATCGACGATAGGCTACGTTCCGATATATTGGATTACCAACAAGATTCTGTTAAAGTTATCAAGCTTGAGTAAATTTTCGGTACTCTCAAAGGGATTTGAGAGACCCGAAGATAATTGAAAAGTATCAATATTATCAAAGAAAAAACCTGAGAACAATTATCCCGGCTTTTTTCATGGAATCATCGAAACTAATCGAAATCCCTGGAAACCAATGATATAAACTCAGGCTGTGTTCCGTAACTCACCGCTAGTACTGTAATGCCGTTCCGAAATTTATTCCAGAGTGCGTTCTTTTATCCACTCCGAATGCTCATGTTATGACGTAATGGAAGTGTACTGCGGCTATCGTTCCATTTTAGTTTCGTGCGCTTTCTAAGTATTGTAAGAATTAGACGACCGTAAGCGGTCATGAAAGAGATTCGGAATATAAAGAGCTAACAGAGAGGAGCCGTCGTGCAGACTAAGTGTCGGATTGATAGACGAGGGAACCCGAGTTTCAAATCCAGTCGGTCTCCGTTAATTTTTTCCGAATCTAATAGATATCTTTCAGTATTTTAAGATTATAAAGCGGAAGTTGCAGTATGTTTTCTGAAGCTCCAACTGAAATAATGGCTGACATATCTAATATTAAAAAAAATATAATTTTATTATATATATTAAATATAATATATATAATAAAATTATATTTTTTTTAAATATATATATATATATGTAAAATAATTAATAATAAGAAAATTAATAATATGTTGTAGCCCGAATTACTTCTTACATATTATTTATGCTATTACTTATCACATTATATTTTTATTATTTTTTATCCTCACGATCATTTTCGAATTTCGGAATAGCTGATGCTACGGAAACGCCGGCCGGAAATACAAACATGCAAAAGCAAGTCTGCAAATTCCAAAGTAGAGCGCGAACGAGGAATTTGCGAGAGCGTGCCGTTTTGACCATATATGGTCCGATTTAGAATTATAACGCGACGAAACGCGACGAAACGCGACACTACTAGAATACTATATAAAAACGGTCGCTAAATCACTGAGAGTGGGCAGTTACAATACGTAACAGGGCAGTTGTACTTCATCACGGCCAATATCAGTTATCGTTATCAGTAATCAATGAGATTTACACGAAACATTCAAGAAGTCGTACCAATAAATCAGCTACTTAACAAAAGTGAGTAATAATATTTAATCAGAAGAATCTTCCACCTACGATCCTGCTCGGAATTAGCATTGATGTCGGATGGTGAAATAAATAGAAATCGATCCCTTAGAAATATATTATGGTTACATGGCGAGCGAATACAAAGAACGCGAAGTCCTGTCTCCGTGCGTTTAGTCCAAGAAGCTGTGATACGCGACATCTGCGATAGCGTGCGTCAAAATTTAGAAACGCGACACTCGGATGAGAGCTTACCTGGGGATCAATCATGTAACTTTACGTGAAATTTTTCACTTTTTATTTTTCACTTTTTATTTTTCACTTTTTATTTTTCATTTTTCACACCTTGACATTTCACGTAAAATTTTTCATGTACAGCGATTATGCATGTAGCTTGGATGCATGGAAAGTGAAATCATGAAACATAGTTTTCATAGATTTTAATAGCTAATGAAAATTATTTTATTGGTACAGTATTATATACATCTTTTAATAATCAATTGTATATGTACTACGTATACTTAATCCTAACGCAGCCCTAATCTTCTCTAATTCCAAAGCATATTTATTAATATATTATATTCCCTAGATTTCCGCCTTTCCGCCATCAAGGTACATGATGAAAAAGTTCACGTGAAAAATTTTACATTTTCACGTTTGAGAGAGTTATATGATCCCGCAAAATCATACATGATCGTAAGTTCACGTGAAACTTTTCACATTTCCGCCCTAGAGGAAAAGTTACATGATTGACTCCTTGAGCCGGTGCTCTATCCACACATTATCGAGCGAGTATTTCCGTCCGACGTAGACGAGAGTCTAATACCGGAACCAGTGGACGAACTCAGAGCATCCCAGAACGAGATGTTCTGAAGGAAACGAGAGCCAAAATTCACAATGAAGAGAGTTCTCGCTAACATCTTACAACGATAATGTTTTCGATCCGGAAGAATATTACACAACTCCGCGCAACTTCGAGCATAGGAACATGGAACGACAATTACGTACACCTCGTGGCGAGGAAACTAGGAAACCAGAAATAACCCGCGCAGAAGACGCGGAGATAGAACGTCTCAGAGCTTTGGCAGGTCTCTCGTGCAGAAGGATAGAACAATTAAAACCGAATAATGCTAAAGAATCAATATTAGACGTGTTGCTAGAAAGAATTCGCGTGCTACAGGAACGAATGAGTCGACTAGAAATTACGGTCGACCATAATCGATTCGCAAAATTGCCTAATGAATAATCCGTGACAAATCCCTGTTAGACATAACTTATGGACGAACACTTGAAGATATATCGACCCGAGACCGTAGCGGGATATCTACAATTAAAAGAAGCTCGCGATTTGATTCCAGAATTCGATGGAATCTCTCATAAGCTACCGGAATTCTTGAATGCCGCATCATATGCTATGAAAAATACGAATCCGATGAAAGAAGGAACGCTACTAGAAGCGATATTATGCATTAACCTAAAAGGCAGAGCTATGACTGATTTTCAAATGCAAGATATACGCGACTTTGCTCAGTTGAAAAGAAAGTTAGAAATTTGCTATCTTAGCAAGAAAAGTACCACACACTTGCAACTAGAATTCAATACGCTAAAGTAAAAAAATGGAGAATCGACAAGAGCGTTCGGATTGCGGACAAACTAGCTATACGAGTCCATGATAGAAGGTCGAAATAACAATAGAAAATAAACGATCTTGGAAACCATACAGCAGCAGACTCTGCAATTTTCAGCTCGGATTACTGAACAATATAAAGTTATTGGTACGATCACAACATTATACAACGCTGCAAGATGCCATCGCTGTCGCGAGCGCGGAAAAGAAATTTAAAGGACCAATGGAAAATTTTGGACGTGCAATAGCGAATACAGTACGCACATGCCCGCGAAAATAAATTACCACAATAAATTACCAAAAATGCGGAAAAATCGGACATATCGGATAAGATTGTCAAACTAGTAGATACACGAACCGATTTTCTTTATCCAGAGCCGAAAAACCCATCGGCATAAACGCGATGGAAAAATATTGCGTAAATTGTAAAAAGGCGATAAAAAGGAATGCTCAAAACCCAATGAATCAGAGAGAAAACAAGTACGAGACAAGAGAAAGAAGCAAGAGGACAAGTAAATACTACAGTAAGAACAAAAGAAAACGAAACATGCAAAAAAAACGCAGAATTGTCATTCAATGGTAGCGAAGAAGAAGAAGAGAAAAGCCGAAAGATAAGGACAACGCGAGCCGCGCGAGAGCATCAAATAGCGCAGATAACCAGCAAGGCACGAATCAGCGTTACTTTAGATCTGGTAACTTTGCCAATAAAGGAAATGAAAACAGGAAAAATGAATTTCTTATTGGATACGGATGTTACCCTAACACTTGTTAAAGTGGGAAATTTAAAAGGGAATACGCCAATACGAGAACAAATAGTTCTCACCGGTGTAACAGGACACAAAGTTCACACTTTCGATAAGATTCGAGCTACAATCCTCGGAAATGAGAAAATAAGACACAGCATATATGTGGTAAAAGATGAAGAAATTCTCGGCATAGATTTCTAAAAAAATATCGAACAAAATGCGATCATGCAAAGGAAATATTGCGAATAGGTAGCGTAAATCTAAAATTGCATCCTCACCAGAAATATATTCTAACGCCTCGCAGTGAAACCATTGTGTAAGCTATTACTAATCAAAATCAGATTGGAATAATGAAATCTGAATAAACGGAACCAGGAATATTTATTGATAGTTGCCTGGTAGAATCCGATGATTATATCTGCCCAATAAGTATAATTAATACAACTACCGAAATTATTGAAATTACAACGTCGAGTGTAACATTAGACGCCGTGCAGCTGGGTGACGCCGCGGAGATGCTCACATTACACGAGAACGACGGCCGTACTGCACAGTCACGGCAGGAATGCTTACAAATATTGCTACGAACAGAACATCTAAATCACGAAGAAAAGAAGGAATTAACGTAGATATGCTCTGACTTCTGCGACATATTTCACGTAGAGAACGATCCACTGACTTACACTACGACAATAACACATGAAATAAATACACGTAGCGATAGCGCGCCTGTAAATGTGCGACCTTATAGATTGCCGGAGAAACATAAAGCAGAAGTAAATCGGCAGGTTGAAAAGATGTTAGATGATGGAATAATACGTGACAGTACGAGTCAATGGAATGCGCCATTGCTAGCAATACTCAAAAAGATGGATGTATCTGGGAAACAAAAACTACGCATCGTACTGGATTTTCGAAAATTAACGATCTAACAATCGGAGATTCTTTTCCACTATTAAATATAACAGACATCCTATATCAGCTGGGAAATGCAAAATATTTTTCAACGTTAGACCTCGCATCCGGATATCATCAAATTCCTATGAACGAAGAAACATAAAAATAAAACGTCTTTTTCTACACTGTATAGACACTAATTTAATAGAATGCCGTTCGGACTTAAAAACGCATCTGCAACATGCCAACGGCTAATAAACTCGATGTTAACCGGAATTCAAGGACTTAGATGTCTAGTTTATCTTGACAATATAGTAATATATGCGACATTGAACGAACACAATAAAGGACTAACTGAAATAATGCAACGACTGAGAGACCATAATCTCAAGTTGCAGCCGGATAAATGCGAGTTTTTCAGAAAAGAGATTACTTATCTAGGACATATGTCGCGAGCGCCGAGAACGCAATCACGCTCACCGCTGACAAAGCGGATTGCGGCAAGCGATACTTTATCCGACGAATTATTATTTTACCAAGCGATAGCGATTACCAACGCTACCGTGCTAATCGCGCAAATATTGTGAAATCGTTCCACGTGAAGCAACTGTTAACCGGGTTGCGCGGCCCTTACGCGGAAAACCGCCGCGCGACCCAGAAATATACCGCGAACGCTGACGAACATGTTGATGACACGGCAAGGACCGGCCGCCTGGAACAGGATAAAAACGGAAGACCGATATGAGGACAGGACTCGTCGAGATCCGCGTGCCGTCACGTCTGTCGCGGTCCGAATTAAAAAGCAACAAAACAAACTGTATCAAGTGTTAATAAAATTTATTGAAATTAAAACGAAGTGGTGAGTGCTTCCTCCCCGCCGACTCCTTGATCGATCCACCGAAACGACACCGAAATGGGATACAACCTGATCCCCGTAAATTACAAGCGGTAGAGAAATTTCCGACACCAAAAAAGATGAAAGATATACAGTCATTTTTAGGACGGATACTATCGAAAATTCATTCAAGACTTTTCGAAAATTTTCGAAAATCTCTAACAAAACTAACAAAAAAGGAGGAAAAATTTAATTGGAGTATTAAGCAATAATACGCTTTCCAGACACTAAAAGAAAAATTAATTACAACACCAATATTAAATTACCCAGATTTTACTAAAAAATTTTTTGTAACTACCAACGCGTCCGATTACGCCATCGGAGCAATATTATCACAAGGACGGCAGGTCAGGATCATTCAATAGCCTATGCCAGCAGAGTATTAAATAAAGCAGAACGAAATTATAATACGACTGAGAAAGAGCTTCTAACGATAGTATGGGGAGTTAAATACTTCCGACCGTATTTATACGGAACAAAATTTAAAATAATCATCGATCATCGACCATTAGTTTGGCTATTCAGCGTTACAGATTCTGGATCTAAATTGATATGGTAGAGACTCAAGCTAGAAGAATATGAGTATTCACATAATTATTCACGAAATTATTCACAAGGCAAACAAAGGAAATACAAACGGATGCGATAAATAGAAATCCGATTATTCTTGACTCACAGTTAAATATTGTCGCACACGACGAAAAGAGAAACGATAACGACGAAAGAGAAGAAGAAAACGAGAACATACTGCAGAAGAAAAGTGACAAATATTTTATGAATATCATACTGCGCCGACAGGGGGGCATCAAGGAGTCGCACGAATTCTAAACCGAATTAAACTATTACATAATTGGCGCGATATAACGCGACATGGAAGATTATATTAATAAATGCGAACTCTGTCAGAAAAATAAATTAAACCAAAAAATCAAACTGCCAATGGTCAACACGCCGAAAAAACCGTTCGAAAAATGTGCGCTTGAGTGGGACCACTACCCATTACGAACGCCGGAAACAAATATATCTCAACTTTTCAAGATAATTTAACGAAATTTAGAAAAGTGATTCCGATAGAGAATCAAGAAGCAAGTACGATGGCAAAAGCCTTTGTCCAAAATAATTACCGAACAAGAGATTCCTGAAAAGATTTTAACTAATCAAGGTACGAATTTCATGAGTGAAATATTTAAAAATACATGCAAGTTGTTAAAGATCGAGAAGATTCAAACAACAGCCTATCATCTCGAAAGTAATGGAGCATTAGAACGCTCACACAGAACTTTGGCAGAATATCTTCGATATTACATAAATGAGGAACAAACAGATCGGGACGAATGGCTACCCTACGCAATGTTTGCGTATAATACAACACAGCGACGGGACCACACCATTCGAATTAATTTATGGGCACCGAGCAGAATTACCGACAACCTTGACCGTCGAAGATAACTTATTCGTATGATGATTACGTAACACAAGAATTACGAGAAAAGATCCGTGCAACGAACCAAGTAGCGAGAGAATGTGTAAAACAAGAAAAGATAAAATCGAAACGGTATGCCCGGAACGCGAGGATAAAAACATTTCAAATAGGCGAATAGGTTTTACTGTACGATGAGACAGTTAGACGAGAACGCTCAAAGAAATTAGTAGCGCAATGGATCGGACCGTATATAATTATTAAAAAACTGTCCGAAGTAAATTACAAAATAAAAACGGACCGCCGTAACTGTGCATGCAAATCGAATGAAAGCATTCGCAAAAAACTAAAACTAATAAATAAAAAATAGAAATAAAGAAGACTCACCAAAATAGAGTTTCAAGGAAGCGCCCTGAGAATATCCAAAAGAAAAATAAAACTTACGCACTACACACTACATACTAAAAGAATAAACTAGCTTGCACTACGAAACAAAAAAAAATTAAAAAAACTAAAGTAACTATGAAACAGTTAATCCCGAATTAATTAAGAGAGATTCTCAAATTCCTCTTTCTTCGGAAAACCGAACAACAGATCATTAAGAAACGGGAGACACCCGTTTGACCACGTCCTGATTAACCACTAGCCACTTACAGAGGCCGACGTCTAGAATTTTTTCACTGTTCAAGCGCTGTGAGTGGCTAGTGGTCAATCGGAACGTGGTCACCCTCAAAAAACATATCACTTTCTGGAAAGTCACTATCAACGGAAGAAATGATAAAATGAGAAGACTCCGATGATCATGCGGGCTAATGAGCATTATCCGATTCACCACCAAAAACTCTCATTGTCAGTCGTATTGGAATCTTTACCAATGTCCATAAAAGAGTTCAGAGGCAATAAACTCATGGTATCAGGATATTACAGGGTAACGCGCCAAATAATTCATCACATTTTCATGAAAGAAACCCTCGTGAAACAAAGCGAAATATTCGCACCAGATACCCTCTTCCTCAGAATCCTGAAAAACATTAACATTCTGAGCACTACCCGAAACGTAGCAAATCGTATCGGCATCGAAAATGTCTGTGTCCAAAAAATTAATTACGATTCCTTCCTTACTTAACTCGCGAGCGTCGCGCACGGGCGAACTATAAAAAAAGAAACTTGCGTCGCGAGGAGACATCGTCAAAAGCACCCGTTAGCAACAACCCACGGGAAACAATTAACATTAATATAATAAAAAGGGCGGGTAAGCAGGTGCTATCTTAAAAAGCATATCTCAAAGTTAAAAAATAGACACCAGAGTCTAAGAAAAGATATAGTGAAGAATGAAATAAGAGTAACTATATCTCGAGAAGTAATATACACGTCAGTCCCGACGCTACAACAGCAAAAATTTTTAAGAAGCCTTATTATAATTCCAGAATAACTTTATGGGCACTGAAGGAATCCAGGAGAAAACGCCATTTGAAATAAAAAGCTTTTTCCATCATCTTGGGATATATTTCGAGGAAATCAGATTTATGAATCAGATACAAACTACATGGAAATTAGTTATCAAATTAGATACCATCACTGTAGCACCAATACGAGCACAGCAATTACAAGATTACTTAGAACAGACGGATTAGCGATGTAAAAGTATTGTTGCGGCCGTGCGGTATTCCGTTCGGCGCTGCTAAAAGATAATCAATATCAATCGATAAGAGTTTGAATAGAGGATCGGCCCTTGGCAACGCGTCGTTCTCCGACTGTTTTACAGATTTCACGGCCAGATTCCGCGGTGGCCGGACGCGTTTCTGTACCGTTGGTTTAATAAAGAGCGAGTCTTTCCTAAAACAGTGTTCTTCCTTTCCGAGAGCGCTCCGCCGAGTATCGCGATCACGGGAAGTAACGCCGCGAACGCGACAGTATTATTGGATATCAGATTTACTTGCCAAAATATCCTGCAAATATTGCATAGAGACAACGAGAAACTAACGATACTATCAGCATGCTTACAAAACGTGTATAAAGCCTCTGATAGCAAAAGAGGATTATTAAATGCAATTGGTACGAGCAAAACATTATTTGGTATGATGGACACCGATGACGCGCTACACATAGACGAGCAAATGCAGTTATTGCGAAACAACCAACAAATCTTAGAACACTTAGAACTGCTGCAAGAAACTAGATAAAAATTATCAACGTTACAATAGGCCACATAGATGGATTAGAAAAAACCATAAGTTATAATGAAAATCGGTTAAAAAATGTAACAGTGCGAATGGAATTGCAATTAACAAAATACACGCAGCGAGAGGATATGAATGAAAATTTATTAATACTAAAGACAAATGACGGACCTGATCAAAGAAAGAGTACTGTCGAGAATACTATTGACTATCTATCATTAGCAAAAAACAGAATAGTGCAAACCCGCCTATTACCGCTCGAAAATATCATAAGGGAATTGAAGCCGCGACACAGTTAACGGAAGGACAACACTTTCCATTTAAAATTAGTATAGGAAATTGGCGCACTATCCAGAAATGTATATAAATGCGTACTATGCGTACTACGATAAAACAGATATCTACATGATCTTCCGATTTCCAGTAATCGCTTTCCCGACATTCAAATTAATAAAATCGATATCGTCCCCGATATGCGAACACGCGAATATCTTTTCATTCATACGGATAATTCACGCCTTAATAACAGATAAAGAAAACCATTATATATTATTGAATCATTATATATTATTGGAAGAGCGTAAACTAAATGCGTGCGTGCAAAACGATCAAACTTACATGTGCGAACGAAATTTTCCCATCTATCACACAGGTACGAACGCGTTATGCGAAGTGCAAATTTATATAAACGCGCTCGAACAGCTCCAGAATTGCGAACAAGAACGTATAATTTCCGATTCCTCATTATGGTTAACGCTAACGGAACCACAAGTATGGCTATATTCCGCACAAGTAAACCAAAAAATAGAAATTCAATGTGATAAGTCGGAAGCAAGAAAACTAAAGATAAATGGTATAGGTAAAATAAAATTAAACGGCGATTGTAAACTAACGATATCGGAAATAACGATAGTCATGCGATGATAAATAGCGACCCGTTATGTATGAGCATTTATCGGAATACAATTTAACGTTAATCGAAAGATATCAAAGATGCAAAACAGTTCACAGAAAAAATAAAATTGCGACCGATAATAAAAGACCTGTTAGAATTAACAAGATTAAGCACAAAAATAGATAAATTAAATAAGCAACTAGATAAGGAGCCGAATATGTTCCAAAACGTATATTTTACCTATCGCGTTGGTTTCAGTGGAATATTAATAATTATAATTGTAATAGGAATAATAAGTGTAATTAAGAAAAAAGAAAAAATGTAAATAAAAATAGCGAACTGCGCAGAAGAAACGAAAATTCACGATTTTAAAATTTTATAAATGTATCGGGGTTGAAGAATTTTGTAATGCGAAAAACTCCGTTTTTCTTTCCCGGCGAAGGAGGGGTGTTATAGCCCGAATTACTTCTTACATATTATTTGTGCTATTACTTATCACATTATATCTTCATTATTTCTTATCCTCATCATTCTCGAATCTCGGAATAGCCGGTGCTACAGAAACGCCGGCCGAAAATGCAAGTATGCAAAAGCAAGTCTGCAAATTCCAAAGCAGAGCACGAACGAGGAATTTATGAGAGCACGCCGTTTTGACCATATGGTCCGAGTTTAGAATTATGCGACGAAACGTGACACTACTAGAATATTATAAAAACGGTTGCTAAATCACCGAGAGCAGGCAGTCATAATACGTAACAGGGCAATTGTACTTCGTCATGGCCAATCGTTATCAGTAATAACGAGATTCACACGAAACATTCAAGAAGTCATACCAATAAATCAGCTAATTTACAAAAGTGAGTAATAATATTTGATCAGAAGAATCTTTCACCTACGATCCTGCTCGGAATTCTAACTCTAAGGCTCGGCGAATCCGACTTTCTCTAATTATAATCTTGTAATTCAATCCGGGCTACAACAAATATTAATAATATTAACAATAATAATAATAATTAATAATAATAAATAATTTTATAATATTATATAATATCATAATAATTTCATTATATTATTTCATATTGAAAGATATCTATTAGATTCGGAAAAAATTAACGGAGACCGACTGGATTTGAACTCGGGATCCCTCGTCTACCAATCCGACACTTAGTCTGCACGACCACGACGGCTCCTCTCTGTTAGTGTTTATATTCCGAATCTCTTTCATGACCGCTTACGGTCGTCTAATTCTTACAATATTATATTCTTTATTTTCTTCAGCATGAATCAAGGTTATTTTAGTCTTCATGGAAGCAGCCATCTTTGTGCTCTGACTGCTTTACCTCGCTGGTAAAGTACAGTAGCCGCAACAAGAAGTACGTCAAAATCAATGATGTCATAGAATTCAAGACTTTCGTAGTGCACTGCTCTCTATATCGGAACGCTATTCGTAGTACTGATAGTACTCGAAGTGAATAAAGGAACGCACTCCTAGTGTGCTGCGATGCACTACTAGAATAATGATGTCATAAATTTTGTCATCACTTTCTGCTGCGGCTACTGTAGCTAAAAGGACGCAGCAGTCACAATACAAAATGGCGATGTTCGAGAAAGAAGAATTAACCCTACTCGATGCAGAAACAAATATTTAATATAAAATAATAATAAATAAAGAAAACGGACAAAAAGCATTGCGAGATAAAAATAAAGTTTGATATTTATATTATAGCAAATTCGATCGCGCTACACCAAGTTTGTATAAACATTATTATGTACGAAATTATTGTTTTAATTGCTTTTCAGGAAAGATCGTGCATCTACCTGATTTTCCATCCCTTTCTAAGATTGGCCCTATTAATTCCAATATAAAAAAAAATGTATTCCGATGTAATCTAAAATAAATATATTTTAGTAAAATTACAAAAACAGTTTATCGTATCTACAAAGAACAAAAGATTATAAAAATATACCGAAAATGAGTTTTAAATTCTTTGTTTGTATATCGAGATACTACATCTTCTACAACGTATTTTAGGTATAGAATTTGATCTACTTTTTTTTAATATTATTAACATTTCCTTCATTGCATCAGAGTCACTATCAGATTCACCGCTGATTCCATTATATGTGCAATATTATTAATTATAAAAACTTTCCATTTTCTTATATTATTATATGACAGTCATATGCAGTTGTACGCAGTACTGTTCAATCCCATTCTGTTTCCACAATTTTACAGTACAGCGAGAGTGAACTAGTAAAAACGAAACGCTTGCATAGCACACTATAATGACGTCGTGTTGGCAGTACTGCCAGTAAGTTACGGAACGCAGCCTCCGTCTGCGAAAGTGACTGCAGCGTAGTTCGTCGTTTGTCGTTCGTTTACGCAGAGATGGATCTCATCAGTGCAGCTATCTCGAAAGTTAGTATTTTGGATGCTCGGCTTGTAGTACTGCGTAAACGAACATCAAAATGAATTTTGTTAGAATAAGAAACGAAAAGGGTCAGAAACAAATAATTGATCCAAGTAAAATAAGAATAATAAAATATAATTAAAATAAAGATAAGATAAAATAAAAAAAATAAGAACAAAATAAGCCTAAAAAATAAGAATAAAATAAGAAAAAAATAAGAATAAAAATAAGAAGAAATAAGAAAAAAATAAGAATAATAAAATATAATTCACAAAAAATTAATATCTAACTTTTAAGTAAAATTCATAGATTAAATATTTTTTATAATATCCATTATTTATTAGGTATACAAAAAAGTTTTGAGCTTTAGATTTCATACAACCGAAATAACAATTTAAATTTTATATATCTTCCCGCTCTTTTGTGATTTTGAAGTGTTGACATATGATCTTCTAAAATGCCATACCGTTTGGCGTTTGATACACATAACCTCAAAAATCAGTAGTGTTCACGATAGAGAGGATAGAGGGCGGTTCGAGTGGTGCGGACGTGTTCGAGTGGTGCCTGGCGGTTTTTTAGTGTTAGAAACCCTCGGATTAGGTAAATCAGCTCTTTTCAGAGCTTAATAGGTATAGATTGACGTGCAATAGTAGGATCTATTAAGGAACGGGTGTATTATTAGGGCAATATAGAAGAAATAAAGGATTGCGAGGAACCCCCGGGAGTGGGGGGGCGAGAGGAGAGAATGGAAAGCATAAGCTTGGCACTGAGAGAGAATGAGATATTAAAGAGGACAATAAGGAGGCTCGAAGCAAGACTAAACGTAGAGATGAATGAAGAAAGCAACAAAGGAAAAAGGCCAGCGACGAAAGACACGCTGGATCAATTGATGTTGGATGCGACGAACACCGAGAATGAGAATGAAGAATGGAAAACTGTAGAAAGAAAGAAGAAAAAGGCAAGAAAACAAATTTCAAAGACTGAGAAGTGCGCGGGAGAAACTAACAATCCGAATGGCTCGAAGACAC
Organism: Pogonomyrmex barbatus; assembly: GCF_055798465.1. NCBI lineage: Eukaryota > Metazoa > Arthropoda > Insecta > Hymenoptera > Formicidae > Pogonomyrmex > Pogonomyrmex barbatus. The sequence goes on along the minus strand of NW_028297118.1, from coordinate 1,259,648 downwards.
GTGATATAGGAGGGGACCAATCGGAAGAAGAAATGGAAACAGAGGGGGAAGAAGACACGTTAGCAACGGCGGGCTGCAACAAAGGCTCGCAGTCAGTAAGTAGTAGCGAAATACAACGGACAAATACTACGAACAATATGGCAACGAGTAATGAGCAAAGGAAGAGGGAAGCATACGTGAGGGAGGATGGTGTGCTTAAGCACATTAGTGAGAATGATGTGTCTAAGGTTAGTAGGAGACTGGAATTTGAAGAAAATTTCGGAAGCAACTACAAGATCATATTTAGGATAACGGAAAGAGCAGGTACAGTCAAAAAAGGCAGCAACTACTTTAAGTTTATGCATATGTTAAAAGATAAAAGAATATATCCTAAACGTATAATGATAAACGGATTTAAGATGACTATATTGTATTTTTTAAATCCAATAGACGCGAACAGTGCCATTAAGAAGATTAATGAAGACAAATAAAAAGAAGGGTACAGAGCGGGAATAGAAGACCGGGACACGTGCTTCAAAGGTATTGTACCGCTATACCTAGACTCAATCATGGACTTCTACGATTTACTCACAAAACCAGAGGATGTAGTAAGAATAGAAAGAATGATGAGAAGAAGATGGAACAAGGAGGAGAATAAGGTAGAATTCGAGCTGGTTGATTCGGTGATAATCACTTTTAAAGGAAACCAGCCTAGGGACAAGATAAGTTTTTTTAACGATCTAGCTGTACTAAGAGTAAGACCATATGTGGCCCCAGTAATGCAATGTTATAAGTGCTTCAGATATGGCTACAGAAAGATACATTGTAAGAGTGAAGAATGCTGCATCAACTGCGGTGAAAAAGCACATGGCCACTGCGACAAACCAACAAAGTGTCGCAACTGTGGAGAGGAACATAAATCTACAGACAGGAAGTGCGATGTATATGAAAGAAACCAAAGGATTAAAAAAGTGATGGCATATAATAACGCTTCATATAAGGAAGCCATTGAAATCCTGGAAGGTAGTGAGGAAGGTCCAACAGAGGTTTATGACAGGTACGAAAAACCAAATACTTGGCCACTCCTTAGCAAACCAGGACAGAAGGTCAGAGGCAGAAACCTCTGTATAGAGATAAAGTGATAGGTAAAGAAAACAACAGAAAAGGAAAAGGAATGGAAGGGGAAGTGGGAGGTGCAGATGATACAAGCAGCGATGATCTACCATACTTCTCACCTGACAATTCCAATTCATAAGACAGGCAAAGAAGAGTGAGGACGGAAGAAGAAGGACAAAGGTACCTGCAACGAGAACCAATTATTACGCACAGAGAACACGAGAGAAGGAAAAATTACGAAGGAAAGGAGAGGAATTGCGTTAACACAGGAGAAGGAAGGAAATTTGACAAACTTCTCCAGTAACGAACAGGAGGACTACTCAATAGGGAAGACATTGATCACAGAGAATGAAAAAAGAAAGGAATTTATAGCCAAACTGCTGATGGCAGTGGAGAAGGATTGGGATTTGAAATCCCTCTTGGAACAGGCACTTGACGAGCTCAAACGACAAGGGTTGGGAAGGAGACCAGACGAACAGAGAGCAAGATAAGGAACAACACCAGAAGGACATTATACGAGACAGAAATAGGATATATAGAGAAGAAAGAAAATACAGAGAAAATAGGATAGTGGAAAAAATGAGACAGGACTTTTGGAAGGATAACGAATAGATCAAAAGACATATCATAGCATTAAGTTAGAACCTAAGAGACAAATTAAGAACTGTTTACCGTTTTTTATAGTTTATAATAAGATTAGGAAGATTTAGATCGTTTACAAGATACAACAGATAAAACTTAAAGAATATTAGACAATAAGATTAACAATAAGGTAGTTCATAATCGTTACGTTTCATAGTACAAGTAAAATCATAGTCAATCCATAAGACTGATACTCTCAGTATGCATTGTTAAATTTGATACTCAATTGCTTTTTGTTTTTTTTTTATTTTTATTTTTTAAAATTTTTATATTCTTAGATTATTTTATTTTTATTTTAACTTTATTTTTATTTATTCTACATTTTATTATCGTTATTTTATAAGAAAGGCCACTACGAAAATTTTTACCTAGAGTAATTTTTCTTTTTATAAAATATTTAAATTGCTATTTTATTATACCCATACACAATGGCCCCAGTCACAATATTAGTATGGAACTGTAGAGGGATCAGAAATAAAAAAGAAGAATTGGTCATGAGAATAGGAAATTATGATATAGTAGTTATAACGGAAACTAAATAACCAAAAAATGTTCCAATTTATTTTACAGGTTATAAAACATATCGATCAAATAATCTAGATAGTAAGGGAGGAATAGCTATGGTGATACACAATAGAATAGAATTCGATATTTTAAAGTGCCGGGAGGATATACACGAATTGGTTGAAAGGTTGGGCATTACGTTAAAGAATGTTTCAGAAAAAGTCAACATAGTCGCGGTATACAGGAGACTAGGCATTAGGTTGGGTAAATCCACATGGCGAAAGATACTCACAAACAACGAAAATACACACAAAACATATTATGTTGGAGACTTCAATGCACACAATACTATATGGAACTGTGGAGATACAGATAGAAATGGTGAAAACATGTGTGAGATAATGAACGAGAGGGATTTGGTATGTTATAATGAAGATACAAAATCCAGAATGGGAATAGTAGACCAAACGTCTAACAATCTGGACTTAATACTAGGACCAACTGAGGATCTGGATAATATAAGGACATATCAGTTGCAAGACTCCTGGGGTTCAGATCATTACCCAATAATAATGGAAATGGACTTTGAGGTCACAGACTACATTAAAAAGACAAATAGAATCTCATCTAATAAGACAAAATGGGATGAGTATAACAGAAAGGTTACTGAAATCTGGGAGAAGGCAAGGAAAGTGTTAAAATTAGATTCAGGAGATAAGGACACACGGATAAAATACAATTTACTATGTGAAAGTATGAAAATGGCCATAAAAGAGATCACTCCGAGGAGAAGAGACAAGAAGAAAGAAAATGAAAATAATAAGATGAACAAAAAAAGATCACTCCCAGTTAAATGGTGGGACGGAGAATGTGAAGAAGCGATTAGAAACAGAAAAAAAGCACAAAAGAAATTTGTCAGAAAAGGAACGATGCACGCATATATAGAATACAAGAGGTGTACGGCCATAGCGAGAAAAGTGATTAAATCAAAAAAGACACAGAACTTTGAATCATTCTATAAATCCATTATTATTATATTAATAAGAATATAAGTATGAATTATGTATGGAATACGATGAGGATATTCAAGAATTGCAAAGCAAAGATAGAATGGAACAAATGGAAAAGCAGGAACAGAAAGGAAAGTATAAAAGAAATGATAGAAAAACTAGCTCCTCCATCTGTGGAGAATCCACCGATGGAAATTAGAAAGGAACGAGAGGAGAGATTGGAAGGACAATTTTACAGCAGCGGAATGGAAAAGAGCATTAAGTATGATAAGAAAGAATACATCACCGGGAAGGGACGGTATTGAGTATGACATGATCAAGTTATTATATAGAATATAGAATGCAACAGAAAATGCTAGTGGTACTTAACGATATATGGAAGAGGAATTTGCTATCAAAGAATTGGCAGGAATATCAAGTGATTTTCATTGACAAACCAGGGCAAGAGAAGGTCAGACCGATAGCTCTTGCGTCTTGTATAGGTAAAGTAATGGAGAGAATGTAAACGAAAGATTGGTATGTTGGGCAGAAAAGAATAACTTAATAACCAGGGACCAAAATGGATTCAGAAGAGGAAGGTCTTGTGCCGACAACTTGACGCAAATCACCACTGACATCAGGAATGGATTCTTCAGAGGAGAGCACGCCACAGCGCTATTTGTAGACGTAACTGCAGCCTACGATAACGTAGATTTAAACATACTTGAGAAGCTAGAAGAGATAGGATGTCCTAGTGACATAGTAAGATTTGTGTATGCTTGGAGCAGGGTCAGGTATACCCAGTTTATTGTATCTGGAGAAGAAACTGTGGATAGAAGAGTTTATAAAGGTCTGCCGCAGGGGGCTGTGCTGAGCCCACTGCTGTATTCAATATATACGAGGAATATTACTGAGGAGTTAGGAAGGGGAATACGAACAATTCAATTTGCAGACGATATTGCTATGTACACCACAAGTCTAAATAGAGAGTCAAACACTCTCGCAATTCAAGAGGCGGCCAATCATCTGGCGAACAGATTGGAGACTGGAGTTGGAACTGGAATTAGAACCTAGGAAAACGGTTCTGGTGGAATTCAACAAGCAGGGAGTACGAGATAAAAGAGTGAAGATAAGGTTAGGAGAGGTGGACATACAGAATAGCGTGGGGGCAAGATTTCTTGGACTATGGTTTGACAACAAGGTTAACTTTCATCATCAGGTTGACCTGGTCAGAAGCAAAGTTAAGAAGGCAAATGGTCTCATGAAATATCTAAATAAAAAAAAAAGAGGTATGGAAGTTAACACGGCACTGCTGCTTTACAAGAGTATAGTAAGATCAGTCGTGGACTATGGTCTATTTATTTATTTCCCTAGAGAAGCCAACCAAAGGTTAGTAATGGAAAGGACTCAGTACGCAGGTCTCAGGACAGCATTAGGCTACAGAAATAGCACACCGAATAATGTAATTATAGCGGAATCAAAAGTTATGTTGTTACAGGATAGAGCAGAAATGCTAGCGAGGAATTTTCTTTTAAAAATAATGATATATGGAAATGAAGAGATGAGACGGAGAATAGATCAATTGGAGGCAAACGAAAACTACGTTATATTAGACCCATATCGAATAAAAGTTGTCTGGGAAATGCTTGGTCGAGGATAAAATGGTTAAAAGAACACGCAGGAGAAAGTAGAAAATTTGAGATTTTCGAGACAGATTATGAGGAAATTACTAAAATGGAAATGGAAATCGACAAATACACAGCGAAACAATGGAAAAAGAAAATTCACACAGACAAACAGTTGATTGAAACTATCATAGAAAATAACAAAATCAGAGGCACTATCAAGGTAATATACACTGACGGCTCCAGGGGGAGAGTGAGCAAATCTACAGGAGTGGGATTGGTCATAGAAGAACAAGAAACAGCATACAATATAAGCCTGCCAAAAGAATGTTCATCATTCACAGCAGAAGTTTTCGCAGTAAAAACCATACTAGAACTTATACATCAAGAAAAAATAGAAGAAAGACAAAACTACTTAATTCTCACTGATTCACTGTCAACTATACAAGCTCTAGAAAACAACTTACTTCAGGTATACAAAAATATGTATATAATAAAAGCCAGATCTCTATATAGGAAGATAATAAACAGCAAGAAATGCAGGATTATTATAGGATGGGTCCCTGCACACGAAGGGATCACGGGTAATGAAATAGTAGATAAATTGGCGAAAGAGGCTTTTCAAGAATCTCCCTCGGAGGAAATTAAGGTCCCATATAGTGACTTCAGAAGTATCTTTAAACGAGAATTATGGAATAATACACAAAATAAGATCATAAAAGATGCAGAGTACAAAAGAAAATTTTATTTTGAGAACTTTTATAAAAGAAAAAGGAGAAAACCATGGTTCGGTAATACTAACGAGGAAAGGTACTTTAGTATGGATTAATAGAATCAGATCAAATCACTTCAATTTGAATGAATCATTAGTCAGGAAGGGGTATATAGAGGACGCTAGGTGCGATTGCGGTAATGAGAGCGAAAGTTTGGAGCATGTGGTGTGGAGATGTGTGAGGTATGATGAGGAGAGAGTGGGGATGGCTTGGAGCTGAAAAGAATGGGGGTGAGAAGAGAGATGAACCTAATGGACGCGATAAGAGAACTGGATTGGGTGATGTTGAAGTGTATTTACAGGTTCTTTAGAAAAATAAATAGAATCATTTAATCATCTAATACAAGATACAGAGAAACTTAAAAAGGAGTCAGATAAACCTGTGTCATATAACCCTAGGGTTGAAGACACACAGTCGGAAATATCCGACATCCTCCAACTGGAAGGGAAAAAAAAAAAAAAATAGTGTTCACGATGGCAATAACAAAAGAGCATATTTGATTTTCTATCCACTTCGCGTTTCATCTGAAGAAAAATGCTGCTGAAGCCACTGCAATGATTTGTGCTGCATATGGAGAGAACGCTGTATAAATCATACTACATGTAAAAGATGGTATCAAAAATTTCGCCAAGGAGATTTCAGTCTTGAAGATGAACTGCGTGCTGGACGCCCTCAAAAGATTGAAACGGACGAATTGCAAGCACTGTTGGATATAAATTCTGCGCAAACTGAAAAGGAGCTTGCAGAACAGCTTGGCGTTACGCAGCAAACCATTTCCATACGTTTATATACAATGGGAAAGATTCAGAAGGAAGGCAGATGGGTTCCGCATGAATTGTCCGAAAACAACAAAAATCGTCGGCGTGACACTCACTTTGCTTTCAAAGTTCCGGAAAAAAGATTTTCTGCACAAAATCATTACAGGCGATGAAAAGTGGATTCTTTATGATAACCCTAAACGTAGAAAATCATGGGTTAACCCTGGTCAACCTTCGACATCGACGCCAAAGCCCAATATCCACGCTAAGAAGGTTTTTGCTCTGTATCTGGTGGAATTGGAAAGGTGTGTTGTATTACGAGTTGTTACAACCGGGTGAAACAATCACGGCAGATCGCTACCAACAACAATTGACCAATTTAAGCGATGCATTAGAAGAAAAGAGGCCATTTATTAGCCAAGAACGTCGTAAAGTGATCTTGCTTCATGACAATGCTTGACCACATATTGCGAAAGCGACTCAGGACCATCTTTGCGTTAGACTGGGAACTTCTCCCGCACGCGACGTATAGCTCAGACATGGCACCTTTCGATTACTATCTATTTCGGTCGCTGCAGCATTTGGCTGATACACATTTCGTGAGATTTGAAGAGATACGAAAATGCATTGATGACTTTATCGCTTCGAAGCCGGTGAGCTTCTATCGTCAAGGAATTCGCAAGCTATCCGAAAGATGGCAAAAGGTCGTTGATGCAAACGGGGAATATTTCGCTGATTAATATTTTTTTGTTTGTTTTTGAATAAAGATTAAATTTTATAAAAAAAAGAACTTTTTTGTACACCTAATAATATGATCATTTCTGAATAATGAAACGGTGTGAAAGATCCTGTCCGGTATTATATATGTATATATATATATTTGTGCTTAATAATTAGTATTAGATCCCTACGGTGTTCCTTAATAAACTCTAGTATGTGTGGAGCGAGAATCAGAGATGGATTTGTAGAACGACAGAAATGAGGTATGGAAGGGAGTCGGAAAGGAGAAACAAAGAGATAACATCAAATGGATCTGTTCTTAAAATTTCCGCGTAGGTGGCGAATTTAATATCTCGATTCGCGATGATTCCTAGGCAAAACGTTCCTGGCGAAGGACGGGAAGATGATTGTGTGAACTACAAGCCGGGAAAGAATCTCGAGCTCGGACTCTTCGAGAGAGGACTGTTGGTCCGTTGAGGAAGAGTCGAGCGGAAGGATCTGTTCGGTTTGCGCTACGAAAGTTAAATAATTCGGATCCGAGTATGGGTTGTCCGATAAGGCTTCCTCATTTTCCGCGGGAAATGTGGAGCAACTTGGTTTCGCGAACTGATTAATTAATTCGAAATTTTCAATCTCCGGAATGTCGTGAGAGAATTGTTGATCGATGGGAGGAAAAGGGTTGGTTGGGGAAGTTTTTCGCAGGTACAACTAAATTAATAAATTCCATTGCGATCGGTAGCAAATGCAAAGCTGCAAGATGTTGGGCGGTGATGTCCGCTTCCGCGAGTGATCCTGCGGCGAGTGCGTGTCGAAACCGTTTATTTAATTTGTGCCTTAGATGCTTTAAAGCTTTTTTGATCCGCTTCTGTCCAGGGGGAAGTGATATTCTGTGTCGGAACACTCCCACACAAGTGGAAGAAAAGAGTGAAATTCATCGATTTTTTTGACGTCCGCGTGTCCAAGGGACGAGCCTATAGACAGATAGCAATGCATTGATTTTCTCAGCGTCTGTGTTTTTAAAGGGCGAGTCTGTGGTCATGCGGCAATAAAGTAACAGAAGAAGAAAAAGAGAAAGAGAGAATGCACCAATTTTCGGCATTCTCGTATCCAAAGGCAGATTTATGGACCAACGCGCCGATTTCCGCGGAGTTTCGCGTATCCAAAGGCGAATCTATGGATAAATGTACTGATTTTCTCGGTGAGCCGCGTATCCTAAGGCGAACCTATAGACAAGCGGCGAGAAAGAGAGAGAGAATAAGAAAGAAAGTGAGATGAAATATTGAAAGATATTAATGAACTGAGAGGAATTGAGAAACAGAATTTCGCGGTCTTGTAAATGGGGACGAGGCTGGAGCGCGTTATATATAACCGTGTGGCGATTACATTGTTGCATGCATTGCCATCCGAATCAGCTCATTAGAATAGATACTTGCAATATTCTCGGATTTTAATTTTTTTCTATTTTAATCATACATTTTACCATTGTATTAGCTTTGTAACGTTTTAACACGATTGAAAGATATCTATTAGATTTGGAAAAAATTAACGGAGACCGACTGGATTTGAACTCGGGATCCCTCGTCTACCAATCCGACACTTGGTCTGCACGATCACGACGGCTCCTCTCTGTTAACTGTTTATATTCCGAATCTCTTTCATGACCGCTTACGGTCGTCTAATTCTTACAGTTCGGCCATTCTGGTATTACATTCGTCCCGAATGTACCGAGTCTTCCTCTATCGGATTTTTATCCGAAACTTGGAGCTTCTGCTCCCGACTTTCGATCACTTTCTTGAACGACCGACTCTTTTGGAGTACTACTCCGCGACTTTTTTCCCGTTCATTTCTCTTGAACGACCAACACGACTTTGGAGTACTACCCCCGACTTTTTCCGTTCACTCCTGAACGATCGACTTGTCAGGTAACATAGGCTGAATCTTCTCTGAGGTAACATAGGCTGAATCCCACTTCTGAGATTGAAAGATATCTATTAGATTTGGAAAAAATTAACGGAGACCGACTGGATTTGAACTCGGGATCCCTCGTCTACCAATCCGACACTTGGTCTGCACGACCACGACGGCTCCTCTCTGTTAACTGTTTATATTCCGAATCTCTTTCATGACCGCTTACGGTCGTCTAATTCTTACACTATTTTCTTTTGTAACATATGTTACGTCCTAATTGTCCGTTTTTAGGTCAATACATTTAAGTACTTTACCCTGGGATTGGACCGGTTTGTGAATTAATCAACCCCAAATAGGAAACGAAATTTATAAATTTTGAATCGAGAATCCTTCTTATTAATTTGATTATAATTTGGATAATTTACATCGAAATCAATTTTTCTTAATTTATATTTAGGAATTTGCTTAATTATTTTAATTTTAGTTTGTCTTTCCAAATTTTTAAATTTTAGGAACAATGAGAGGGGATTCTTATTTAAAATTATCGTTTGATTTAACTGAAATCTTAATATTTTAATTTGAATTTTGAGCCCTCCTCTTTTGGGCATGAATACGTTTGAAAATAATTATTTATTATTAAGATTCTAAATTCAAATTATTCAATCGCAACACCATTGGCTGCGACTAAATGGTACGCTACGCTATTGTTAGCGATCGGTTTTGGATTTAGAATTATGATCTTGATTTTAATTAAGAAGAATTTAAGATTTCAGTTTTCCCAATTATTTTAATTTAAAATTACCTTTATTTAGTCGAGGAGGCTTTTAAATTCTCCTAAGAGAAATATTACAGAAATTGATTATAAATTTAAGAATTTAACCTTGAGGTTGATCACGCGCCACAAACTAATGTCACCGCCTAGTTAGTACCGAAGAAAGTAACCCGGCCGCTTTTTCCGCACGCATATTTATAGGTGGAAATTGTCAGAATCCCCGCGCGAACTTCTCACCACTTCCTTCTTTCAAACCCATAATTAAGAGGGGGAAGATTTTTTCTCAGAGGTGTCATCTGAATCTTCGTTGGTAACAATCGAAGCCTAGTACCGACAAGAATTCAATCAATAAATCAATATTTTATCATATTACGCGCATTCCTTCATTTAAAATTATAAGATGTAGATAGCCGTGACACATAACTTGAACGTTTAACTACTTGAGACAAGCAATAATAACAAATAGGTTCTCTTTTAATACTTATTATTATTAAAAACTTGTTATTCGGTATTTAGATATTTTATTTGTGAGAAAAATTTCGAAGGAGAAAACGATAGTGAGCTGATTCGAAATAACGAACGGACGAGAGATTCGACCGACGGACATCGACGCAAATGGATGTGTATTTAAAGCAAGAATAAAAGATACTTTGTGAAAAATCGAACTTTGTTCTTTCCGGCACCGCTGAATATACGATTCTACGCAAAATTCTAAAACCGAAATAATAAGTAAAAAAGGAAAAAATTGACTTAATGTTGTTGACGCTAACGGGGGTGGGTCGAGGTGATTGCTGGAATCTTCGGGAAATAGGCTTCGGGTACACTCGGAAGAGTTTAAGTCGTGCTTTGACTCTAACTGTTAAAAAGGTTTCGCTGACTGATCCAAATAATGCCGTTCTTGGAAAGGTAAGAAAAGAGAACAATCTGCTCTGAATCATGATTTATATAGGGCTTTGGAAAAGTGGGAAGATTCCGAAGGCGTGATGGATCTTTATGTTAATTTTCGAATGGAAATTCAGAAAAATCGCGAGTGTAAAGAAAAGTGGGGAGCGGCGGTTTGTGGAGCGTGATTGTTTTTATTTTGTTTCCGATTTTCCCGGCGAATGACGGAATTAGTTTATGAAAATTTCATCCGTCGCTCTTAATTTACTTATTGATGTGTTCACCAATGGCTGCTGATCGCACTCTCTTTATTGGCGTTTTCTTAGTCTCCCTCTCGGTTTCGGCCTTGAACGATCTCAGTGCATCAGGAATTTCAACTTTATTAGTATTTTCAATTTTATTAGAGTGCTATAAATCTTTTGACGCCAGCGGGACTGTTGTCCACAAAAATTATTATTTCCGGACGATTTTGTGACAAGAAAAAAAAGAACATTTCGTGTCTCGAAAAGAATTCTGCATTTTTTCAGAGATTCGCGTTTTCGGTAATAAAAGAGAAAGTTTTTCTAGATCGTTCGCGGCATTTTTGTTTGCCGATAGGCAGCCGTTGTCTCTCTCCGAGAGAGGAGAATCGTGGATTCCGCCGGATGTAACATATATCACAAAAAAAGAGAGAGACGAACCAGATGTTTGTAAATTAAAGATTATGAATAGAAAAAGTATCAGAAATCTTATATGTACAGAATAAATCAGACCACAACTTTTTTTCGCCTGTAATTCTTATACTTTTAATACAAGCTTTCATCTCACACAACACAACTTATACGTAACCTCTGCTCGCCATCATCACATATACCAATATAATAGCGAATCAATATAATCACTACACCGTATTAATACGTGCTGATATACATGAAATTATTGAAAAGTACATAAATTAATATCTCAAATGCTTGTAAATAGCATGAGTTTGTCGTATTATTTAACAGAATATGCATAAATGATTTCATTATTAAAAAAGTAATATTATACTATTCCACATTTAGATATTTTATATTTTATGTGTGTTGATCCAGTATAGTGCATATGATCAAATTCACTATAACATTTCAAAAAATTATATAAATATTATATAACATTTCAGTTATATATTGTATTTACATTATATAATTTTAATAATATATAATTTTAATTAATATTCAATATGTGCGTAATTACAACTAAACTGGATACTGCATGTAATATATATTATCTGTTACATTTCGCTTTATTACAGTAATAACAATTATATATCTACATTTATTGGAATTCTATTAAAAAAAATGACAATAAAAAATAATAATTTCATCTGCAAGTAAAGCAATATTCAAGATAATTAAGAATATTCTGAGCTAATTTTATGAATGTTATGGATTATGTCTTGGATCAAAATAAGATTTAAAACAATTAAGATAATCCCAAGAAGATGCATGCTAGATGTGTACAATGTATATACGTTACGAAGTTACGAACAGTTACTACTATACTAAGTTACCAAATATAAGGAATTAAGATTTTCCTGTTTTTCGGATAATTCTTAAAAGTATCCAAATACCATTGCTGACAGAAAATAGCACATAAAACCTGTAAAAAAAGAAATATAAATTTATTCAGCTATTAAGAAAAAAAATTATATAGAACAGAAACCTTCAAATATCCATGGTTCTTAATCTGTATTAAAAATCTATTATATACTGTTATCCTTCGTTAAATTTTTATTGTCTATATAGACATCTTATAGATGGATTCGTTGTATGGATTCATTATTCATATTGGATGTTTAAAAGTTGGAAAGAAACTCATTATTTGTAACAAAGTTATAATTACTTTTTTCAATAATTCTAGTTTAATACCTAAATTCATTTTTTCTTTCTATCTATAAATATATAATTTAATTTAATTTTTCTTATTTGCAGATTCGGATTTAGTGCACAAAAAAATTACAAGAAACTATTGTTGTTTTTCAAAGCAAAATCAAGCAGATCTGTGTAAACAGAGTTCAAACTATTTAACTTTTGCATATTTATTAATTTATTATTAATCTGTATTCATACGGCAAGATAATAAGGTAATAATTTTTCCGATATTATATAAATGCGATCAATGGAAATACATGTCTGGTGACGTGTATAGAGAGACGTTTATTTGAGATGTTATTTTAAGTAATGTATATAAATATTAGTACAATATATCAATGTTGAATGCAATTTCACACAATTTTAAATAAATAATTAAGTAAAAGTTAAATAACTTGAATGCCTTAATTATTTGATTTATATCAATATATCACTTATTTTCCCGATAACAGAGTTAAATCAACCAATTGTTTAAATAATATTTTTTGCTCAGAATGATTTTCCAGATATGCTGGTGAAATTTATAAGTTTGCAGAATATTCTGTATTTAAAAAAAATATTTTTCTTCAGCATCGTAAAATTTTTTTTATAAACTTTTTTTGATTGTTTTATAACATTAATATTAATGATTTTATTTAGTACATTTCGAATGCGAGATGTGATACTAGAAAAAAATCACTAATATATTGTATTTACTTTTACATTACATTTTCCTTACAATTAGTAACATTTTAACATTTTTACAAAATCTTCAATTAACGTTTATTAGTCATTTCAAAGCAGCATGAAACATCATAAACGATTTAGATATTCATCATAAATGATTTAAATATTCACATGCAATCATTTACATAAACGTAAATTTAATAGAAATCTAATGGAGATTAGAAAAACTAAAATATGAATGTCCAATAGATATTTAATGGACGTTTATTAAACATTTTTGCTCTGTATGAGATTTAGATAAATAACAAAATATAGATGTATTAAATACAAAATTATATATATATATATATATATATGTACACAACTTTTTTCTATACAAAATTTTATATATATATATATATATAATTTTATATAATGTATAGAAAAAAAAGTTGGATAATAAGAACAAATTATAATCAGAAATTTTGTTATAGACATTTCTGTTGGTTGAATTAATTATTAATTGAAATAAATAGAGCTTTTGATAAAACCATTACATACCTGATTCATTATAACAAAAAATGTAATATAATGGAATGTAGAGGCTTGCCAAAGTATTCCGGACATTGTTACGTACACTAATATTTCTGTGAATTGTAATGGATTTGTTATGTAATTGAATAATTCACCAAATGGTATCTTATGATCTTTAGTAACGATGTCGCCATATTGATTCTTACGCAATCTTGCAAGAATAAAGTTCATTCTAAGTTGCGTATACGTTGACCATAAAAATATAAATATACACATTAGTTGCATACTTGTTAATTTACGTAAAGAAAAATCCATGTGTGAACCTGTGTAAGATTATATCAATTGTAAGAATCTAATTAATGTTTGTAAACTTTTTTTTCAAACACTTACCTCTAACAAATCCTACAGATTCTCCTATCAAAGACAACATCAGTGTAAAATAATGCAAAGTTGTAATTATATAATGAACGATGTTTATTTTTTGGTTACTGAATACGCAAACGTAGTATGTTTCATATGCTCTTTTCCAACAATGTATAGAAAACATGATAAGGACTAAACATGTGCTTTCCGCTGATACTAAAACAATAATTTTATATATATAATCACCAATACAATTATGTAGGATCCTTTAATCAAGAGATGGTAAGACTGATAATGTCTCATGTCAAATGTACGTGCTAGCGTTTAATGAGATCAGCACTGTATTTTTACGAGTTGCCAGATACTTGAGATTACTCGAAATTATCGGATTTCAAAAATGGCTGGACTGAATAAATTCTTAATATTCTGTTTAATCGATAGCTTAGGTTCGAATTGTATAAGAAAAGTTTCTTTATTTTTCTATTGTTATTACGGGCGGAGATATAACGATGCTAAGTTGAAATGTACAAATTTCTTATTTAGAAATATCTTGATCATAATTGCTTTTACTATACTAGATGGTTTTAATGATGATGATCTTGATTATAAATGCGTATTCATATTATGTGACCATTATCTAAAGCCATACTAATATTATTATGTAAAGTGTGCACTTCTTAAAACTCTAAAATTTTTATGTGGAGCATTTTTTTCAAAATTAGTTTTTGAAATATTAAGGGGTTTCCACACTTTTGGAAAACCTTATATATAAAATATTTGAAGAAGATTTAAAAATGTGCTGAATATAACAGATATTCTGTCATCTGTAAACCATCTAAATATCTCGTTCCTAGGAATTGCGGACACGTGATAACGTTGGTAGTGGTCGCATCTCGCTTGTCAAGCTTCATTTGTCAAGAGGTCAGGCAAATTCGCGCTCATTCGGCAAAAATTTTAATTAATAACTCATTAAAATTGTCAAAATCACAAAATGGTAGAGGACTTGTCTATCCAATTTAACATGCTCTATCTGCACATAAGATTATATCATTTCGAATCGGACGTTCTGTGCGTGTGTGTGTGTGTGTGTGTGTGTGTGTGTGTGTGTGTGTGTGTGTGCATGTGTGTGTAAAATTAATGTAACATAATATAATTAATATTAATTACATTATTAAATCTTTATATTATCTTTAACAAATATAAATAAAATAAAAATATAAAATAATTGAAGATACACAATAGTATAAAAACTTTATTACATTACTTCAGTATAAGAAACATCATTCAAAACTTCATTAGAAGAACTGTCAAAAGTGGAAGGAGAGATGACCTCAAAGGAGTGAGGCGTCTTCATTGTAAGAAAATACATTATGCAATGCAAATGTATCTATATAATGAAAGATTTATTCATAGAGTAAATTTATTTAGTATTCAGCATGAATAAAACAACGGTCATATTATATGCAGCCAGCATCATGTATAACTAATAATAGTAAAAAAAATGTACATATGTATGTTATAAGGAAATGCTAGAGAAATATATCAGTTTATGATGTGTTCGGATTCTCCATGCATCATTTTATTTTATTGTTTAACATTCAATGCACAACAAGGATAAAATGATACATGAGAGTAATCGAGTGTGGAATCTGAACGTACTCCTACCAACATAAATTTACTTTAATCTCGGTTTAACTTGCTTTTCATCTTTTTTTAATTTTTAGAACTAGAAAAAGATGAAGAGTAACTTGAACTTTGATTAAAGTTAAGTTACGTTGGTGGAATCGACATTATTAGTGATGTAAAAGCAATCGACTATTTATCATTACTTCGCATATTCTGTATCTCATGCTAATGTATCTGTTATTAGCATTTAACTTGATATGTCATTTCCATTGAGAAATTAATTTCTCAAATTTGGAAGTACTATATAATATATGTTTAAGAAAAAATGTACGTTATATGATATCTAAAAAATTAATATATAAATAATCGAATTAATATATATATAAGAGTATCTTCATTGCTATACAATTTCTTTATAAATCGATTGATTAACTTTAAATGCTGTTTAAAAATTATTATAGTTTCAACATTTTCGTATAAAAGTTTTTGTCTTAGTGAATTCAGTTGGATGCTAATGCGTATTGATGCAGATTAAAGTTTGTTGTACATTAATCTATCTAGACATAAGAATATAAATTTCTTTTATATTAAATATCTTTATTCATAAAAAGTTCAATATAAATTTTTATAAACAATATAATTAATTACATTGAGCATTTCGCGGTCCAATTCGCTTATATGCAATGCATATGCTTTTATGTCAATTTATATACAAAACAGTCTTTAAGGTGCACCCATGCACATTAATGCATTCAACTGAATTCACCGTTAGAATATTCCACAGACTCTATCAATGAAAAGCGGATAATTTTGGAACGTCCTGTATATATTTAAAAATTTAATTTTTTAAATACCTAAGGGCTTTCTTGATGCTCCTAATAATATATCTAGTAATGAAAGCAGATTTTCAGGTATATTTCCATTATAAAGGTATTTATTTAGCGCTAAATAAAATAAAACGATCAACATTGGTCCAGAGAGAAGATAAAAATGACCCAAACATCTAAAAATTTGAAATAATCTATACTATCATAATCATCATTGTCAATGGATAGTGTAATACATAAAAAGTACTTTTATAAATGTTTATAGTAAATTTATTATTATAGTAAATGTTTATAGTAAATATTTAGTTTTTGCAGAAAAATATATAATATAATATATAATATAATCTGGTAACTTACTTTTTGGGCATTTCGATTTTTTCTATTAGAGGGTGATGGGCCTTTGCACAAAATTTTCCATAGCGGACAGCACGAGTGAATATGAGCGGTAAATAAGGTTCCGCCAACAGAACCAACAACGCCGGCAATATGACTATGATTGAATTACAAATTATAACGTAACGTAATATGTTTATATCCATTATTCCATTTATTGAGATTAGCTTAAGATTTTAAAAAAAGACTCTGTAAAAAAAAACTTTTATTATACTTTTATTATTGTTATAAACTTCACTGTTACTGTTTCATGTTTTTATAAACAGATCAACCATTTGATCATTATCGAGAACTTGTTATGAAAAATCATCCTAGACAAAATCCAAATTGAGATATAAGACATCTTATGACTTAATTTTAGAGTTTATTGTCTGAGAGAGAACTTCAATGAATTACATTTTGCTGTACTTTCCTGATAACATTAATAGTTATTTTGCATGTAATTTTTATTTATACTTATTATATACTTATACACATACTTATATACATATACGTATCTGTAAATTTATACTCTAACCTCTTTTAACCACTTCAAGTACTCTTCAAGGTAGAACTAATTAGAATTTACATCGCTATATATGAGTTGAGAATTGCAAAAAACGAAATTTAAATAATTAATTCTTAGAAGGAAAAACGTTTTAAGACATAAAGCTAAAATTTATGTAATTTATTCTATAAGTTGATTAAACTTGAGCAGAGATAAGCAAAGAAAAAAATCAAATATCAATCAACTGCAAGATTAATAATTCTTGATTAGTTATAGTTTAAAAATATTGAAAATAAATAATTCACATTTTTTTTATTATAATATATTTATTTCAGTAGATAGAAACTATTTTTATGCTCAAACTAATCATTTCTTTTTCACTTTCTTTGCAATATATTGCATATTGTAAAAATGGCATCTCTTCTAATTATTAAAGTTTATTCGAACAGATTGTCAAATTTTTTGTCAGCAGAAAGACCACAAATTGTATATAAAACTTATTATATCAGATAATGATAGAATGTTAGAAATGTTATAAAATCCGCTAACAATTAAACAATAATTTCACAACAGATTGGTAGCAGAAGTTGAATAGGATTTGTTCGGAATTATGCATCATTTATTATAGATTGCCGGCAGAAAGCAAGCAAAATATGCGCAATTTGACAACAGGTTGACAGCAGAAATCGAGAAAAATCTGCGTAATTACTAAATATCATATATAATTGCAAGATTGCTGCTAAGTTGCGTCCGTTTCTCGTATAAAACTTGTCAGACTCTTTATATCATTGAAATCGTTATGGATAAAATTCTGATATGTTATTATTTGACGTATTTAACGTCTTTTATGTATGCATTTAGTGTAAAACGTGTATCTTTATAGCAAGGAAGTTAACAAGTATTAGTCCCAGTCTACAATAGATGATTTAAGCCTTAAGCCATAAGAAATTGTCTAATCATAGTCGATTATTCTCCTATTCTTCGACTATGATTCGTCGATTTTTTATGGCTTAAAGCTTAAATCATCTATTGTAGACCGAGGCTAATATTTCAAAAATTACTGATACTTATAAAAACCAAATCAGATATATATCTTTAAAAAAATTTATTTGTGCTAAAGAATTGTAATAAAGAATACATTAATTTCTCTATTAAAACAATTGAAAATTATTCTTTTAAAATAAAAAATAAATATAATATAAATACTAAACATTATTTTTCAAAATTAGTACTAATAATATCACAATTCAAATGGTTACAAAATAATAAAATTTGTTCGATTTCTATTATCACAATCTGTCAATAAATTTTGAGCGTATTCAATGACCTTGATCTTGACATGTGTTGTCAGGGTCACTATCCTGAATGACCTCGAGAAGGTTTTAAAAAGTTTGGTGGTCAGTATTCGTTAGAAAATTATTAACAAGAAAATAAAGGATAAAGTGAACAATTTATTCATCAGTAAGTAACACACAATTAGTTATTTCCATAATATTATTATTAAATAAATGTATTATTAATCACGATATGGTGAATAGAAACGAGCCATAATATTAAAAAATGTATCAATACGTTCGAGAAATCTACATGTGTTGCGCTATGTGTACGTACTTTAGACAAAAACACAATATCAACACAAATTCTCTGCTTTAAAAACAAAAATCATTTTCTTATATAAAATAGGAAATTTGTATTTTAAAGCAGGGAATTTGTGTTTTAAAGCAGAAAATTTGTAAAGCAGAAAATTTATGTTTTAAGACAGAGAATTTGTGTGTTTAAAACAAAAAAATAGTTTGATATTTAAACTTTACGTATTTTTTTTTATATGGATTGAAATTTAAATCTAACATTTTTTAAAAATACACACTGTAACACACGGCCACGTCGTTGTCGTCCAAATTCTTATAAATTTAAAAAAATATATTCGAAGATCGGAAGACATTAAATCTAAATATAAGAAAAGGAACTGTATCATGTGTTCGTGGAGTTCAATTATGTAACAACGGGTTCGTTTTTGGACAACTGTAAGGCGCTCTTCTTTACAATAGGATCGCTTTTAATTATGTTATAACTGTTTTTCATTATATACTGAAGATCGAAACTATATTACTACATTAAAGATCGAAACATTTGTAAACTTGTTGTTTATATTAGTTATTTAAAATATATTAACTGTTACTCACATCTTGCGTGGCTCGTACAGTCCAGTTTCTTTTCTTAAAAAAATATGTTACAAATATTTTATGACATATAATTTAATTTATTAATTATGATTAATAAAATTACCTCACGATTTAAATAACCAAATCTGTCATGAATTTCGCGTTTCCGAATTTTTATGCTTCTTTTAATGTGAAAGATAAAATGTCGTGTAAAAATTTTTCTGATATAGCATTTAAATATGCGAAATTAACCAGTATCAGTCGTTTAAATTTGTTTAAGATAAATTATTGATGAATAAATTGTTCACTTTATTTTTTTGTTAACTTTTTAACGAACAGTGAAAAATCGCCATCTAAAACCTTCTTAATGTTCTCAGAGTAGTAACCCTGACAATATATGTCAATGTCAAGGTCATTGGAGGGAGCTCCGTTTTCTACATATTTACCATAATAAAATTTTTAAGTGTTTCATAATCTTAAAGTCTACAATCACAGTGAAATTAATTCAATAAACTATATAATGACAAAGTTGTAAAATTTGTTAATTTGTGTTTGATTAAATTAAGCTAAAAATGTCTTTTGAATATAGATTAAAAATCTGAATACATATAATTATGAACTTCTTATACAACCTAATCTTTAAATAAAATTCATAGATTAAATATTTAAAAAATATTTAATATTTATATCAATTAAATAATTTAATGTCTAAATAAAAATATGATCTTTTATATAATCTAAAAATTTTATTATATTTTAATTATTCGACTATAAATTTATGTTTAAAAGTTTTTTTTTTTATTTATATATTTCAAACGATTCTCAATTTAATTTTATTCAGGTTTAATTTTATTCAGATTTTCTATTGAAAGATATGATTTGAATAACTATTCACATAGGTGTCCGTTCAGTAAATTTAAGTCACGTGATTAGCAGATGAAAGATGTAGATGCGCTAAACGAACGCACCCCTTGTATCTAATCAAATTCGAGATCTCGGACATAGGAAAAATTGATCAGTCGCAGTGGCTATTTTGGGCAATTAATCACAATATATAATAAGTCAACTTTTATTTCATTCGAGATTTTGAATCTATTTCTATTATGAACACAACGCTATGAATGCTCAAGAGGTTAATTGATCAGAGCAGAACCAAGTAATATACATATGGATTCCATTTAACTTTAGTACTTACCTAATCATTAAGCAACTAGCACTTAGCAATTAGACAAGTGGCATGTGAAATCAAGTATTAGCAAGAATTTTACATCGAAAATTTCTCGTGTGTTTTCTGTATGTAATGTTGTCGGTCTCATGATTTCGTTAAGGTTATGACACTTTCTTTTGATTTTTAGAACACACTAAAATTGTGAGAATAAAATTGTGAGGAAATTATTGTCTTGCTTGCATGTAGTAGCATGTAATGAACGGTTAGGATTAATTGTTAAAGCGGTATAAATAAAGTAAATAAATAAAATATTTTATATAACTTTTTAACTATTTTATAATTTACGAGAATCGGTCATTAGGTACGAATTCAAGATTCTTAATAAATATCTTAGCAGCACGAATATGTTTTGAGTATTGAATAAATCGCAGTGCGTATATTGCGATCATCTCAGAACATTTTCATACGTATTACGTCTACTATGTACATTCATCTATTAAATACGTTCTGAGTATGTTTATGTCCGAACCTGCCAGTTCCCATAGAATTTCGCTGTGAATGTTCACAGCGAATGACGCAGATTCAGAAAAGATTAATAACGAGAAAACGAGGATTTCAATAGATCGTATGCATATATACGTATAGGCAGCTAAGCGTGCGGGCGTATTGACGAGATAAGTTATTGGATTAATAACCTGTTGAATGAAACACACTTTAATTTCTAATTTGTACTTTTCTCCTTTTATTAAAATATTTCTACAAAAATATACAGTCGTTATTAAAATAATTAAAAATCTTTTCTTGTATAGATATTTAAAATGATTATTTCTGACAATAATAGTTATTAAATTATTACTTTATTATTCTATTAAATGATACAATCCTCTCATGCAGATATATTCTTTTACTTTGATTATCTTATAATTCCGAAAAAAAAGAAGTTGTACAATTCAACCAGTATCCAGATAAAACATGCCAAAAGCACAAATTGCGAAGTTATACGTTATGCTGGCAAAAATGGAGCAGCAATCCAGCATGGACTGCTGTAACAGATACTGTCAGCAAAAAATGCAACATAGCTTTGTTATGATAACATACTGCAAAAATACTGTAAAAATTAAACAAAGCTTGTCGTCATAAATACATTGGAATTCAAGCATTTTGTGTTGTTACAATATTCAACAGAAAATACTCCAAAATTTAGCATGATATGCCGTTAAGACATGTTGCAAAAATGTAATAAATATCTGGCATATTTATTTTTTCATACTATGATAGCAAAAATGCGGCAAGAATGCAACACGATTTGTGACGTCAGATACTGGCAGCAGAAACACAGCAGAAACAGAATACAATGTGCCATTATATCATGATGCAAAATTTTGATAGGTATAAAGCACGATCTGCCTTATCAATGTATCGCAGAAACGCAGCAGAAATCGAGCAGCGTGCCGTCACATCATGGCGACAAAATTATAACAGAAATCAAATAGAACTGGCATAATCTGCCAGCAAATCGGCAACAGAAATCGTACAAAACTCTGCGTCTGTCATTAAATAATTAGGAAACTACCGCTAGGTTGCGTTCGTTTCTCGCAAAATTTATCAAACTTTCTATATAAACGAAATCATATTCAACATTTAAACACTCATTTATTATTTACATATTTTTATGTACGCGCTTGATGCAAGACATAATTGTTATTAACGAAGTATAGGGCTTGAGAAATAGTAAACATTATATAAAATATACAATGTTTGATACATTATTTGATACATTATATAAGAAAGAATCATAACTTATATCTTTAAGAAGCGTTTTATAACTTATTTGTGCTGTAAAAAATATATTAATTTCATCATTAATAAAATAATTAAAAATATTTTTCTAAAATAAGAGATAGAAAAAATAATAGACATTTTTCAAAATTTTTTAGTAATAATTTAAATATTGACGAAACAGAATTTGCTCGATTTCTGTTGTTAATTTGCTAACAAGTTATGTTAGCAGATCCTATTTGATTTCTGTTACGTTTTTGCCGTCACATCGTGCCGGCACTGTGCTCGATTTCTGCTGCGTTTTTGTTGACAGCTGACAAAGCAGATCGCACCATATACCTGTTGTAATTTTGTCATCACGTCGTGACGACACACTGTGCTCGATTTTTGCTGCCAGTATCTGATCTGGCAAACTTTGCATGACATCTGCTGTCACAATGAGACAGCAAGCAATGTTCGATTTTTATCACATTTTTATTCTATGATGAGAAAGTGTGCCGCAAAAAATTAAGCTTAATTGGGAAACAGCAACTTGAAATCTGCTGCGAAATTATGATCGGATCTACTGGTACAGTGCTGGTATATTGCTGGCATTTTGCTATTTTGTTATTTGGGTATACTATACTAGAATGCTCACTCCAATGTTTAAAAGCCGGGTACGCCAAAGAAAGAGACAGGTTGCGTACAATTCCTTTCTCTTCTCTGTCTAGTGACATTTGATTAGCCAGCGACTTTTTATGTTCTTTTCCGCAAACATCCAGCTTTACTAACCTAGCAAAGGTAATATATAAATGTGTGCTGCATATGTGTATTAATTCAGAATTTAATTTCAATAAATGCGTAGAAATTGTACTTAACCATTTTTGGCGTAATTCATTAGAAACTGGTAATCTAAACAATAAAATTATTTTATTTATTTCATTGAGTCATCCAAATAAATTGGACTCTATCTTAATATTTTAAAATTATAATAAATTATAATTTGATTTAATCAAACACGTTGTTCTAACTATATCTTACAAATATAAAAAATATGTTAAATTATCATATATTTTTAATTAGCTGTGAAAAGTAATTTCTAAACCATATTGATCATAATTCTTGCAAGTTTTTATAGCACAACACCTACCCATTTTTATTTAAAACTTACAACTTTCCTTTCTATTTTATAAAGAGGTTATGAATATAATCGTCTCTGTTGATCAAGTCGATATTTTCAGATTAAATAGTACACGAAAAAAGAGGTGGGACTTGTACACTGTTTTCCCTCTCGCTCGTCTCGTTCCCATCCATTTGAATGAGTATTCCAGTATAGAATTCACTGACAATGAGTTGAACACACAATAGATACAGAGCGTTTACCAACAAGAGACACACTTGACATAGTGTAACACAGTGAATTATTTAATCCTTGTTGTTTGTTAATGTTAAACAAAAATGAAATGATTTACTGTGTTACACTGTGTCCTTCTGTGTCTCTTGCTGGAAAACGACTCACAATTACGACGAAAATGCGAATGGAAGAGTGGAAATTAAAGGTGTCGATTAAAATTTGGAACTATAGGCGTTGATATACGTACATACCTAGAGACACTACAATAAGAGACTGGCCACGACTTTTATCCGCCAATCAGAGACTGGCCACGACTTTGATTGGCCATGTTTTGGCTAAAAAAAATTTTTATGTAAAACACTTGGCGCTGCTTAGATCAAACGAAAATGCAAAACTAATGATGAGATTATTTGAATGTTACAAATAAAGGCAAAATTTATTATTTAATATGATTAAATTATAATTACACACACACACACACACACACACACACACACACACACACACACACATTTTATTCATATTCTTTTTAGAGGTATGAGCAGCGCCAAGTGTTTTTACATAAAAATTTTTTTTATTTAAATAAAATTTTATCATTTATTTTATACTACTGTTACTTTATAATTCTTTGTAATAAAAATTGAGTAAAGCAATTTTGTGATATAAAAATATTTTAAAGCTAAATAATTACTATCACTTGGGTTAGAAAAAGAAGTTTTTAATGGATAGAAAGATATACATATAATTTGGTTTTTATTATTTTTAAATTAAAGAAACTACTACTTGAGTTTTATTTTTTTAAAACAGTGGTTTATCAAATCTTTTATACGATTGAAATATATAATTTGACTAAAATGGATTTGTAGCTTCATGTTTGTAAGACTATAACTTGGTGCCAATTATTGATATCAAATCTTTTATATAAATTTTTCACAATCATTTGAGTTGGTAATATCCACTATACTTGACACCCTTTTTTTATCTTTTTTTAAAAAAAAGGTAATTTTATAGTGATATCAGACATTTTGAAGTATTCTACTATACTTGACACCCTTTTTTTACCTTTTTTTAAAAAAAAGATAATTTTATAGTGTGTATAAATATATATATATATATATATATATATATATACACACACACACACACACACACACACACACTATAAAATTATCTTTTTTTTAAAAAAAGGTAAAAAAAGGGTGTCAAGTATAGTGGATATTGCCAACTCAAATGATTGTGAAAAATTTATATAAAAGATATATATATATATATCTAATAAATAAACATGTAATCTTATTATTTCATATATTCTATATATATATATATATATATATATTGGAAGAAATAATAAACTTAAATAATCATCTATGCAAAATAATCATCCGATCAAACAATGTATATATATACACACATATATATTGTTATTAAATAGTTTAAGATCAATATAAGTTGGAAATTATCAAATATCAATCTTTAAATTCTTTGTAAATTTTGCAATTATATATATATATATATATATATGTGTGTGTGTGTGTGTGTGTAATTGTCTAATAATAAATAGTTGATTAGAAATATGATTCAAAATTATAATATATGTATAGTTCTCTAGATATGTTATTTTTTTAATTGACAAATTTTCATTTTTATTCGCTTTGGAACTGATTTTTCTAGAATGACATAATAAGGGTATGTAGATAAGATTGAATAAAAGAATAATATCTTTGTTCTCTGATAAAATAAAAAATAGAATTTACCTGCAAAGTATAAACACAAACATGAGTTACACTCCGAAATTATTACAAATTGTCAAACTCGCCGCGAACGTCAACATCGTTGGCCATCACTCGGACGTGCAGAAAAAGAATAATAGTAGTATGCAATTTATTAATACTGCTAATATTTCCTTTTTAATTTTAATTTAATTTTAATTTACGCGTATTTATTATTATATTGATACCCGAGAGGTCTAACCAAAAACACTACCGTGTTTACATCAATCAATTTTATCGACCCAGCGGATAAATCAGGCCGATAAATCAGGGTCACTGCAGGATCCAGCGAACATTGATTCGCTAGATTCTACAATAACCCTGACTTCAGTCTGATAATCCGCTGGGTCGATAAGATTAATAATGACATCTCGTGACAGACGTTGCAGCTGTACAAAGGCGACGATAATGACGTTTCTTAAAGTAAAAATTTCCAAATCGGACTTTGTGTAGCAATATCTCTGCTTGTAGGGCACGTAGCAGAAAAATAAAAATACTTTTATTATGCAAGTCGGACTCAAGCTATCAATCAAGCCTACTTAGAACTTGATCAGTATAGCCGTTATTGAGATTCGATAATTTCAGATGCTCGAACCTCGACGACTCGCGTAAAGTCACACGGCAGTGTTCTCGGTTGACTTGACACCCGGGACACTACCATGTCTCCTGATAAACAAGAAAAAAAATTAAACTGTTATAAAAAATATATAAAATATAAATATTATAATAAATCTCGATAGCAAAATCTGCAGAAACAGATTTTGAACAGAGTCTGCTACCAATATTTGATGACAAAAAAGCAATAAAAGTCTGCATAAGTCTGTAATATCTGACGGTGTAAGCAAATTGTTCTCAAAAATATGACAAAGCAAATTGGCAGCAAAAACCGAGCAGTATTTGCTCTAACTTTCTTGTTGAACGATTACGTCTTACATCAAACATATACATAAAAATACATAGCATGTCAGCAGGCTCTGTTCGGTTTCTGTCACCAATCTGTTCGCATAGCATGTCAGCAGATTCTACTTAGTTTTTGTGGCCAATCTGTTCGCATAGCATGTCAACAAGCTCTGCTCGGTTTCTTTCGCCAATCAGCATAGGATGTCAGCAGGCTTTGTTGACAAATCCCTAATGTGGACACAGATAGCTATGGATTTGCAGTTAATATCTGATCGAATTTGTTGCCAATCTAACAAATTGCTAGCATTTTGTTTGCTGGGGAATGTATCATAAAAATTAATTATTAATCTTTAATACTGTATTCAATGTTTACTGCAAGTTACATAAATTTTGTAGAAAATTGGTTGCTGCATGCCTAATTGTTTTAACTCTATTAAAAAATAAGGTTTTTAGTAGTAAAATTATAGCTAGGTATGCTATTATTAATTAATATTTACTTTTTAAATATGTAACGGAGCGCATCCCCCCGCTCCGTTCCTCCTCCGATTTTCCCTCGATCGACCATCCGTCGGGGACCGCCGAACAACAGGCGGAGTGCGGCAATGGCCGCAAGAGACATTTATGCCTCCTTTTTTAATTGTTACAATACGCGAACTCCGAAGCGTCAGAGAATACCACGAAAATATGTCTATTTCGTGATATTTCCTCGCACCGCGCCACCAAGTGCTAGCGCGCCTCGCGCCGCACCACACGTCGTGCCACCGAGCATAAATGCGTCCCGCGCCGCACCGACGCCGCGCCACGCAAGCGAGTGAGCATTCCGCACCGCGCCATGACCGCGTCTACAAGCGCGTGACCACCTCGCACCGCGCCGTTACCTTCCCACCTCCTATTCCTTCCCTACTCTTAAACATCCCCTGCTCCTATTCCTTATAATCCCCAAAAAACCAATTATACTCGATCCTTTTTTCCGCTCCTGAGGAGAGGGATGCTAACCCCGAGATCGACTAATCCGACCGATCCGACCGAAAAATATCGAGGGCGATCTCAGGTATAAAAAGGCATCGCTCTCCACAGGAAATCACTCCTTGTTGACTCCTGTTCCTCGCTCGTTTTTCCGAGAGCACGTCTCAAGGAAGCGAGCATCCGAAGCCGATAGAAAGCCTGAGTTTTGTTGGGGCCCTCCCCAAAGCGCCAAGTTCGCTTGGCCTGGCCGAACGCCGTAGCTCCAAATCTCTCACGGCAAGCCGAGAGCTGCTGGGGCCTCCTCAGCGCGTCGAGTTCGCTCGATCCGACTCCGCCGTTCCCGAGATTTCTCCGCCGGGCATCGGGGTTCTCCCCGATACCACCGTTCCTCTCCGAGCACCGGGGTACGCCCCGGCTGGCCGAGTTCACTCGGCACTCACTAAGACAGATGAGGGGTACACCCCCCCGTCAGCCGAGCCCTCTCGGCAGGGAACGGGCCCACCTGTTCTCCGATCTAAACAATCCAACGATCTCGCGAATATCTCACCCTCACGACAACGCCCGCAACACGCGAGCACGTTTTAAATCACCGCTGATTTAAAGGTCCGCGACGAACACGTGTGACACCGCCGCCGCCGCGCGCACTCCGAACTTCGCACAGCGACCAGTATTGCGCCGACCGCCAGAGCGATACCTCATTTGTATCCAAACAATATACGCGCGCCGATCGCCGTCTCGCCCGTCCACGGTCACGACCATTCGCGAAGATCGGTGTATTCCATCGCACTACGGTTATTTGAATAAATCATTGTTATTTCTTATAATTATCACCTAACCACTTGATAACCAAATTTCTGTCTCCAACATCCTCGCTTCCTCCTCCCTAACCGACTTTCCGCGCGGGAAAGCCGTTTTAAATAGACTTATATTCTTTATTTTTATATATAAATAAAACGGATCATACGTTCCAATAGAAATTGAGCCGATTATTTGAATGATAAGTAAAGAGACAATTTTATACATAAATTTACATTCGAATAATTAAAATGTAATAAAACTTTTTTATTGTATAAAAGATAATATTTTATTGACATTAAATTTAATTAATATAAATAATGGATATTCTAAAAAATATTTAATCTATGAATTTTACTTAAAAGTTAGATATTAATTTTTGTGAATTATATTTTATTATTCTTATTTTTTCTTATTTTTTATTTTTTTTCTTATTTTTTTCTTATTTTTTTTATTTTATCTTATTTTTATTTTAATTATATCTTATTCTTATTTCACTTGAATCAATTATTTATCTCTAACCCTTTTCATTTCTTATTGTAATAAAATTCATTTTGGTGTTCGTTTACGCAATATTGCAAGCAGAGCATCCAAAGCAGGACTTCCGAGATAGCTGTACAGATGAGATACATTCCTGCGTAAACGAATGACGAACTGTGCTGCAGTCATTTTCGCAGACAGAATGAACGATCTGCGGTAGTGACTGCAAACGAATGCACCCATAGCATGGAAGACAATTCTATCCAGACACTTACTATAGGAACTCTATATCGTTTTCATATCTGGAGTAAAACCTATGATCATACCCGCATGAGAGAAATAAATACGTACCTATTTCTCGTTTTCGTTCCTATAGCACAGTGTATACTGGCTACGATCCATTTAGCGTTACAAAGCTTCGAAGCATTTGATTAACCAATCAAAACAAAGAATTCTATAAATTGACCAATCAAAAAAATGCTTCGAAGCATTTATAACACCAAGTGGACTGCACCCACAGTAGCGCACACTCCCGATCTTAGCGTATATAAAAATGAACTGCACGTGCGCGAGCGAGATATGTAATCAATCAGGACGGCTATTCTGTTTCACTTTTCCTCTATAATTTCTCCGTTTATTAACATGAGATGTCTATATAAGCATTTAACATTCAACAGAAAGTGGCGGGAACATATATCTCGTAGGTGTTATAAAAAAATTAAAATTTTAACTTTAATTGTTAAATTTCTTTCTTAACTGCTCTTTCCTTGATTTGTAACAATTAATATATATTAACAATTAATATACTGTGCCTATAGTCAAGCCTGAACTTATACGCGCGCAAAAGAAAATCAAATGTAAGAATTAATAAATGTTTAATTGTAAATGGTCAACAATTTGAACATTTAATAAAATAAAAAAACAGATAAAACTATAAAGCCTTTTATTTAATTTATGATTTTACCACTAGTTTAAATATTTTCTACTTTAAAGCTTCAATGTTTATAATTTTTGATAGAAGCATTTTTCAAAAAAATGTTTCAGAACTTGTTCTTTTTCCCGTAGAATCTAAATATGTAACAATTTATGGGAGGTTACGTTTGAAGTTATGAAATTGCCGCCTGTCCCTCTTCAAGGGAGAGACGGAGCGAATTTTTGTTTAAGTAATTAGAAAAGTTCCTTGAATACATAAAACTTTCTTATGAACGATTTTTAAGTGTGACAAATATTTTTAGTTATTAAGTTGTAACACTTTAAGTGGGACATGTGTGTGTAATGATATACTATAAAATTTAATTAACTTTAGTGTGTGTGTGTGTGTGTGTGTGTGTGTGTGTGTGTGTGTGTGTGTGTGTGTGTGTGTGTGTCCCTACTGATATTGTAGTTGTTGGCCAACAGTACCAACAACTACAATATCAGTAGGAGGACAATTTTAAGGTAATGATTTTTCATCATGGATCATCTATTGAAGATAGTCATTATACAAGTACATGTAGAGATGAAACGTCTAATGGATGGGTAGACATTGATGATACGCAAATTAACAAGAAAAAATGATGGAGCAAAAAATGTGTATATATTTTTTTTAAAAAAGATTATTAAAAAATAATAACTGAATACTGATTGTTTTTTCTAGTATATATAAAATAAAAAAGTGTTTCAAATATGCTAAATAATAAATACTATTTGTTAAAAATTGTAAAAAAATGAGTGATATTCTAATAAAATTACCTTTTAAAAAAAATAAAAAATAAGTCAAGTTCACACGCCCGTTTTCTTATTTATGTAAAAGAATTTTATATAAAAATTTCCATCTACAAAAATCTTTTTAATAATAAATTTCATATTGGGATGTGATAAGAAGAACTGGCGCTAACTTCTAATTTAATAAAAAGAGCTTTACATTGAAATACATTTTATTTTTTGTAATTTATTTTTATTTGAAAAATCGTTTCATTATTTCTACAAAAAACATGATATCAAAAATTGGCAC
Source organism: Pogonomyrmex barbatus (assembly GCF_055798465.1). Taxonomy (NCBI): domain Eukaryota; kingdom Metazoa; phylum Arthropoda; class Insecta; order Hymenoptera; family Formicidae; genus Pogonomyrmex; species Pogonomyrmex barbatus. The sequence continues at coordinate 1,228,868 of NW_028297118.1, read as the reverse complement.
AAACTTTTAACTATATAAAGTAAAAAAGAAATTTTGCAAAGGTGAAAAAAAGTATTATCAATCCAAAATTAATGTCAATTTGTAGTTGCCAAAAAAATTTTATTGAATTATTGTATTTGTGTTTATATAAAAATAAAATATAAAAGAAAATCTATGTAAGAACAAAAAACGACGTACAAAAACTTGGTGTGCCCGGGTCGCATTAAAACTACTTTTCATAATAATAAATTATGTGACAGACAAATAAAAAACAGTTTGAATTAAAATTTAATATATTTTAAGACCCCCAACTGTGGTGGGGAAATCTACATAACATCAAATTTAAATGTTCATGTAATAAAATGGGAACATTTACATATATTTTTATACTCATCTAAAGTCATATTTTAATGTCGCCCTTAATTTAGAAGATTTTATTCACTCATACATATCAAGTTCTTTTATCGTTTATGTCTCTTTTAAACATTATTTTTTTACACACATACTAGATCCTTTTTAGGGTATTATTTGACATCTCTTTTGAACATTGATAATTTTTATGTAACTTTTATTTAAACTTGCAAGAAACGTTAAATAAATATTTTTTTTTATAAACAAAATAAAAGAATTACAAAATTTATCAATTAATTATACAACTACAGAAACAGTTATAAAGAATCAAAAGCCAAGTTGAATAATGTTAATGTTAATATTAATATAATATTGAAACATTTATATAAAATGATAATGTTAATATTAACATTTCAACTTGGCTTCCCTATTTTTCTGAACTTATTTCTTTGTCGTTCAATTAATAATTAATTAATTTTAGCATTTCTTTCCAACCACAATTAGATAAAACTTATTTTATATTATATAAATATGTATATGAATATGATCCAGAAACATCAAATTGAAATGTTCATATAATAAAATGGTAACATTTATATATATTTTTATACTTATCTAAAGCCATATTTTAATTCTTAATTTAATTAGAAGATTTTATTCACCCATATCATGTTCTTTTAGAGTATTGTTTATGTCTCTTTTAAACATTATTTTCTTGTATACACATATTAGATCCTTTTAGAGTATTATTTAACATCTCTTTTGAACATTGATAATTGTTATGTAACTTTTATTTAAATCTGCAAGAAGAAAAAAACGTTACAATGGATAAATATCTTTTTTTCATAAAAAGAAATAAAATAATTACACAACTTACAGAAACAGTTAGAAAGAATCGAAATCCAAATTGAAACATTTATATAAAATGGTTTTTCTGAACTTTATTCTTTGTCGTTCAATTAATAATTAAATAATTTTAGCATTTTTTCCCAACCACACTTAGATAAAATTAATTATTTTATATTATATAGATATGTATATGAATAAATATGTCTAGATAACATCAACTTGAAATGTTCATATAATAAAATGGTAACATTTATGTATATTTTTATACTTATCTAAAGCCATATTTTAATTTCATCATTAATTTAGAAGATTTCATTCACCCATACATATCAGATCCTTTTAGGATATCGTTTATTAAACATTAATAACAGTAATGAAACTTTTATATATTTTAACTTGCAAGAAACAGAAACATAAAACATTGAAATAAATAAATATCTTTTTTTCATAAAAAGAAATAGAAGAATTATAAAATTTTTTCAACTTGGATTCCTACTCTTCTAAACATTAATCTTTGCCATTCAATTAATGTTTATAAATTTTAAAAAGAAGTTAGTTAAAAAAGAATCTGAAGTGAATTGAAATGTTTACGTAAAAATAAAATAATAAAATGAAAAATAGAACTTACCTGCAAAATATAGTAGACAAAAATATGAGTTTACACTCCGAAACAAATTATCACAAACTGTCAAACTCGCCGCGAACGTCAACATCGTTGGCTATCACTCGGTGCAGAAAAAGAGTAAGCATAGTATGCAATAATAGTAAGCAATTTATTAATACTGCTAATGTTTCCTTTTCAATGCACGCATATATTTATTACACACGCGTATTTATTATTATATATATTGATACCCGAGAGGTCTACAACCAAAAATATTACATGTTTACATCAATCAATCATCTTATCAATCCAACGGATAAATCTGATCAATAAGTCAGGGTCACTGCAGGACCCAGCGAACATTGATTCGCTAGCTCCTACAGTAACCCTGACTTATCAGTCTGATAATCCGCTAGGTCGATAAGATTAATAATGACATCTCGTGACAGATGTTCCAGCCGTACAAAGGCGACGATAATAATGACGTTTCTTAAAGTAAAAATTTCCAAAACGGACTTTGCGTAGCAATATCTCTGCTTGTAGGGCAGAAAAATAAAAATACTTTTATTATGCAAGTCGGACTCAAGCTATCGATCAAGCCTTAGAACTTGATCAATTTAGCCGTTATTGAGATTCGATAATTTCGGATGCTCGCATCTCGCCGAGTTGCGTAAGTTACACAGTAGTTCTCGGTTGACTTGACACACGAGACATTACCGTGTCTCCTGATTCTTAAAAATCACCGTATTAGCCCGGCCCACCGGCAAATGCAAGCGCGCGATAAGATACTCCCGCCCGGCGATCATCATTGATAGGCGCGTGAGGAATTGCTTACTTCAAGTGACTCGTTCATAACTATTGTTTGAAATAAACAATTGTTCTGAATCACCCTGTATATAGAATAACATTGAAGTAGGTGATCTTATTTTGATATTCTACTCTTCTTAATGAAGATTATATAGACATAAATCTGAAAATTTTTGCTTTCCGAGATATAAACACATTTTGTGTTTGAAATTTTCGAAAAATTGCAATTTTTCATAAATAGCTGTCGCACATAGAATTACGAGTCACTGTCAATGTTTTTACACTCTCCTTTGATTTAATTTCTTTAGATTTTTATTTTTGGGAATATCTAAGAAGTTTAATTTATTATAATATTGATAATCTGAAAACATTTAAAAAACAGGTTATTATCGTATATAAAAAAATTCAAAATTTTTGAACATTTTTGATAATCTCTGAAACATTGATGTAAAACATATGTTGCAGAAAGAAATCATTTTAAATAATTTTTTTAAGTAAGTTTTAAGAATTTCTAAAATATTCTTCATTAAAAAGTATTTATATCTCGGGAACTATGAATTTCCTTATATTTATATGATTTTTTTGTATCTTTAAGAAAAATAAAACTATTGAGACCATCTATTTCACTCTGTATATCATATATAATTAAATTACATTACTCTATCTCTCACGGATTCTATTGTAAATTTTAAATTATATAAAGCGGTTTCAAGATCAAATTGATCTATAAAATATGTAATAAAATATATTCTCTTTTATACATATATTTACTGTTATTCTCTTTTATACATATATTTACTGTTAATATAATATAATTATATTTTTAATAAATTCTTTTATAAACTTTTACAATTTGTTATTATTAAATTCTAACATGTTACATAAATCTGAAAATCAAATTTGTCTGTAATATTTAAAAATCTGTAATACTTATTTCTGTCTCAAGATAAAGTTTTTTTCTATATAAACAAATATTAATAATTTACATCATGCAAAGGTTTAAGTATAATATTATGTTACATGATTTATAATCCTATTTATATCCTGGTACGTAAACAACAAAACAATAATTAAAAAAAACATGTTTATATAATATTATGTTCTTAATATGTATTATAAAAAAATAATTTTTCAATAATAATGTAAAATATATTTCCTTCTTTTTTCTTTTGGAATGATTAATCTTTAGCTACATATAAAACTAACCTTATTTCTTCGTAATTTTATACTTTTCCTGTTTGGAGTACTAAAAATATTTTTACATTCGCCATATATTTTTTAAAAACATTCTAATCGATATTCAAATATCTTTTAGTAGTATAAATTTTTATTTAAAATTTTTTTCAATTAAAGATAATTTTAGTGATGTAACATCAAGAATTTTAAGTTTTTTAAATCTTTTAAATCTTTTATATTATAAAAAAATTATTTAATTAATTGGATTTTTAATTAATTGTAGTCAAAGTTGGATGCGCAGAATCAGTCACAACTACTTTCGCTATTCGATCCTGCGCGAGTTTGTCAGAGTAGCGGAATCGTCGAAGTAAGTGAAAACAAGTTATTCGCTACTGCGGATTGTCGATGTTTGATTACATATGTAGTCCAGTCTCTCCTCATTTTTTCTCGGTCTTAATAACGGTGAAAAGGAGGATAACGTGCATATAATGTCTCATAACATCCTTGCCATACTGATATGTATGTAACGTTGTTGAAGCGAACATCATCGTTGGGAAGATGATCGAAGTAGAAGAGATCGACGCGCAAAGATGCAAGAAAATATAAAAATTTCATTGCTGAAAGAGATGCGTGTTTGGATGAGTATTGTTTTGTCTTTTTCTTACCCATATTTGGACAAGGAATATTATATTAGGTAAGTTCATTACTATCTCTTGGTGCCACGTATCAATCACATATCACAGAGCTATTTTTCACTATATTCGTTGATTATGATATGATTTTAGAAGTTACAAATTGTAAATGAATGAAAATCACCTGTGTGAAAGCTATAAATTAAATGGATATGATTAGGAGATGATCATATCCGCATTTGAGCAGATTTATGAATCTATGCGTTTATCAATCATACATACAAATTTATTTAGATAGATTAGATAGATAAGGATTATCTTAGAAAACTTGATCCAATAAATCACAAAAATGATTTTCATTAATTTTACAGAAATAGAAACGTGGGAATTTACATAACAAATATTTTGTAGAAAAAAACCTAAATAAAATGAATGTTAATATTGACTAATTTGTATCGCTTTGAAAAAAGAAAGCGACAAAATAGTCTATATACTATAAAGAAAAATCTATAAAGAAAAGTGATTATGTATATGCTTGATATACTTCGTAAATAAATCAGAAAACTGTATTTCATTAACATTAGATAGGAAAATTAGTTTTACAATATTTGTAAAATTCATAGAAACATATTTTTTTCTCTAAAAATATATATTTTAGAATGCAATAATGACAAGACAAAAATCTTACTAAAGATTATATTTTCGATGTTAAATAATGAAATTAAAAAACGAAATTAATAGAAAATTCGATTTTTTGTACATGACAATAGTTAATCGTAATGCATAATTTTTCATCTTATCCTGCATACTGAATTATATTAAAACTTTGTATTATTACTATATTACTTTCCAATCGTCTGAGTAGCTAATCTTTAAATAGCATCATATTATATTTATCAGATTTACTTTAAGATTAATCGGTACGAGTACATACAATTTGTATTTCCTTAAAGATAATTATAAAATTGAGAAAGCTCAAAAAAATATGCTTTTTATTATAGAAACTAATAATATGTGATAAGTATCTAACTCAGATTTATAAGAAATTTCTAGGAAAAAAAAATTAGAAAAAATCCAGGAGAAATGCATGAAAGTGAACTGTCACTCAGACTCCCTCCGTGAGTAATTGTCATTTCCTGTATTTACTTTCAACAACCTTTAATCATGTATGCAATATATCTATAATGACATCTATGTAAAACATGTCGTTATTTTACATGAAATTGACAGCAATCTCTAAATTATAACATTTCTCTTCTTGTTGATTATTTGATAGAAAGTAACCAACTGCTAAAACTTCACGCAGACGAAACAGTAAATTAAAATAACAAATTAAAGTAATAATTTTAATTACGTAAATGGTAATTAAAATAATGGTAATTAAAATAAGTTTGAATTTATTACAAAATCTTACATGTTACATCTTACAATTTCGGATATATTTGAATTTTAAACTTCTTATATGAGCTTAGAAAAAAAAAATCTTGGGAAAATTTTCATTCTCCAATATCACTGTCGACCTACGAATTTATCTTTAAAATTTTATACATATTATTTAACAATGGATATAATATACGTGTTTTGCATTACAAATTATTCATAAAGAAATGGATATGCGTGAAAATGAAATGAAATTATTAAAAATAGAACTGGTAGTGCCACTGGTAAATGCCATTAAGTTATCAAATATATCTTTCAGATAAAACGTGTTTGAGATACTAAAAGAAAATAATTTTGAGATATCGTAGTTTAAAAAAATTGTTTTTCCGCTATACGAATGATGCGAGAAAGAATTCTTTTGCTTACTTTAAAACAGTGATTTTAGAAAATATATATTTAATTCTTAATTTCATTATATTAATTACATTACAGAGATTATAATGAGATTTTAATTATCTGAATTTTATCAAAATATATATATTTAATTTTTATAAATAATAGAGAAATATAATATATAAATATAAACAAACTTTTTTAGTTTCATAATTTAAAATTAAAATGATAAAAATTAAAATTAAACAATTTAAATTGTTATTTTTTTTAATAAAATTAATCAATAATAGAAATACTCATATTTATTTATTCATACATGTATGACATATAATATTCGATATATATTCGATACTTATATGAAATATTTAGATAAATATATGAAAAATAATTACATCGCGTTTATCAATAAAGATGCAATTGAAAATACATATACGATGCGATAATCATTGATTGTGAGTATGAGTGGAGAAAAACATACGACAATTAAATGTCATAAACATGAGATTTTTAATGCTCACGATTCTTTTTTTAATTTTCTTTATGGCGAGTCAGTTATATCATAATATTTTACAATACTATCTTCAGAAAAAAATGTAGCTGTATATGTGCATTAGTAAAATAAAACTAATCATGCACAAATAATGTCGAGGCTAATGCGCAGCTTTCTATTAAAAAAATAATTTTCAAATCGTTTAATTATTCCATAATATGTCCGCGATTTACGAGTTCCACTTTTGTTTGACGAATGGATTGTAATATAATTATCGTAGCTTAAAAGCTATAAAGCAAACCATAAATAATAAAAAAAAAGAGATTTCTTTTAGTAATTTTGCATAATACCACTTTGCATAATATCATCATGATTCATATATCATCTTTAAATTTGTTAAATTTGCTTTTAAAGAGAATTCAAAACATTAATATTCTCGGTTTTATCATTTTATTATTTTAACTTTTGTTTAATTAATTATATGTAATATTTATTTTGGATAACAATTAATGATCTTTACTGTCCTTTATTTATTTCTCCTTTCCTCTTTAGAAAAATCTTTTAAAAACTTTTAATACTTAAATTTACATCTGCTATTACTTTTTATATATTTTAGCATTGAAATATATATTCATGAAGATATAGAATAATGCAGTTATGCAGTTATGTTTGTGGAAGTTATGCAGTTGTCTCAATTCTTGAAACTTTATGATAACAATGCTTATCGAAGCTTTGATAGCGGGAAGACATGACGTTGAGCTTCCAAATGTCCTCCATGGATCAATGATTATCTGATGATGATTACGACGTACTCTGTCTTTTATTTGATTAATCGATATGCAAGCAGATAATCACAAGTTATCGGCTACTACCTATATTTTATAGCGATCACAATAGGCAACCGATATAATCCACGCGTAGTCAGAGACAAACGTTAGTTCGCCTCCACGATGTACTTGTGATCTCGACTCTTCCTGAGAAAAACTTCGGTGTGAATTTCGTAAAAGGTAATACAAAATGTGTCAATAAAATGTGATAATTCTTTTAAACAGTACCGAGATACAGATATCTTTAACTTAATTTACTTAAGTTCAGAGGTTAGTACAACTTTTTATCATTGTAATGATAAAACGTTTCTTCAAGAGGATATCTAAAATAAACATGTGTTTGTACGCACACGCAAATCACTCATTTTCCTTGTATGGATCATGAATTATTCATAAATAATTACATGTGACAATTTTCAAATCAGACACACAGTCAATTCACAAATTTAAAATACTGTGAATTGAAAAATGTATTAAATGATAACGCATTAAGGAAACATCACTCTGTCCCTCCTACTACATTATTGTTGTAGATTATATGCCTGAAGCTTTCGATAAGATAGTAATTATGGCGCAATATTTTTCAGAATCTTTTAGTTTGCCTGACTGGAGAATTGGAAGAGATCCAACGCGTAAAATGGATCACGCGAATGTAACAATCTTATAAGTGCGTGATCGTTTTCCGATAGTTTTGTTGCATTTTTACGTTCAATGTCTCGTTAAATATTCAAGATGACATTGATCGTAGGAGCGGGAATTTCGTTGTTCAAAGCTCATTACCGCGTCCGGATGTTCGCAACTAATGCTTTGATAGTCCTCCTAAATCTAATACAGAGCTGACGAATGTGTATGTATGATATGCTGCGAATTGTATTCGTTCGTGTTGATATGTGCGCGTGTCATTACGACGATGTACGCTCATAAAACCTGTACACTCAATTTAGATTGGTGATGAAACAACCCACCGGTACGTTCTTCATTTCGCTCTCGCAGTCAAATTTGAATCGACGGTGAAATGACTTATCAATACGTTCTCCATTTCACTTTCGCAATCGGATTTTAATTTTTTAATTAAATAATTTAGAAATTTCTACAGAGGAGATGAGATCAATGAGAAACGCAAAAATTAATATTTTACATGTAATATACGTAACATTTTTTAACGAAATTTATTGATCTTAATCGATTGCAGTCATAGTAGAGCAATGCCTATAATATACATATAATATTTCTAAATATATTCCTATAATAATTACATCTAAGAAGATATAAACTTTTCAAATTGAAGTATAGTTTTAAACATTGCTCATGTTTTTATTTCTACTTTTGATTTATATCAGTCAAATATATCTGTAATTATATTTGAATGACGATGAAATCGATCGTTCGACTTTACGTATGATATATCAAATGATATATCAAATGAATTGATTTTTTGCCACCATAGTCTTTTGATTTGCGAAATTCATTGCACGTTTGCGATGTAACAGCCCACGATTAAACGGATGCACGCGCAGTTAATTATATAAATTGTCTTGTCGAAGGTCAGCGCCATGCGCGAAGATGATCTTGCGTTGTCTTCTTTATCACATTAACGTTCGGCATAAATGAGAGAGTTCTTTTCGGCAGCGCTTTCGGACAAGGTAGAAACAGACTCTGCAAAATCGTAGAACCAAATTTTTTAGAGATAGTAAAAAATTATTTATCAGTTTAAGCGTATCCTGATAAATAGTTATCATGTGGTCAATAGTTATCGTTATATACACGGAACTTGAATCTAAGGTCAAGATCGACATCCAGATGTGCCGAATGGTGCCTGCCATAAAATATAAATTATCTGGCAAAGTGAGTGATGATAGTTTTGTGACTTTGTCGATCATTTTTGTGAAAGATTCATGGCAACAAATGTCACATCTTTGATTTAAGGGGCGAAAAACTCGTGACGGAAGCACGAACAGATAGGGAATGATTCGACCTATCGGGTTTAATAGTTACAACCGCGTTACATCTAACCGCTTCGTAACCGCTTCAATATCGTTTTGTCGGCTCGGCGACCGTCTCGTTCAGTCGAGTGTCCGCTTTTTAGCGATCTACTTGCAGATCCTTTATGTGAATCTTATTTGTGAAACGTTGTTTAAACGATAAGGAACGCGATATCGGTCATTTAGAAGCAGTGTTCCTTGCTATTCGCCACCATATCGTATAATGAATCTTTACATCTCTCGACAAGAAGAGATCTTAAAATTTTTATATAGATTTATTGTAAATTTTGGAGTTTGAATAACTGTATGTTGTATATAAAGCATCTTAAATTTAAATGGACGAATTTAAATCATTTTAACATGTGTGAATAAAAATAAATGAAAAAATTTATATAAGTGTAAATATGTAGATGTTATGTGTTCAAATACAATTCAAAAATTATAAAAAAGATATAAAATATTTGAAGCAGGAATAATTGTGAATTTATTTATTAAAGTTCCAATATCTTACTGCTTAAATATAATACGTGTATATGTAATGTATTGCATTTTGAATAAAACTGTATTAAAAATACAAAATTTATTTATGAAAAATATGTGGTTAATTGAAAGTGATCGCGTATATTAACGAATTTTCTTTATCTTTCTACTGAATCCTATAAATTCCAATACATTTATTTCTATCTTTTTAAATAATATATAAAAATTTATCATTCATTTATCATTTAAAAAAGACCTTGTAAACAGTGTATACATAATCTCCCCTCATTAAACTTATTTTTCTATATATCATTATCCTATATATATATATATATATATCATTATTACAAAGAAGTGTTGTAACTATTTAATTTTCTTAGTCACCAATGAAAGCACATGTTTGAATTGAACAATTTCAATTCACTTATTCAATTGAATTCACACATTCACACACACTTTTCGTTTGCGTATAAATTGTAGATGCAACTAACCATCGCTTAAAATAGATTCAATATATTCTACATATTAATATATAAATTAATACAAAAAATATTTTTTTATGAAATAGAAAAATAATCGCGTTCTCTATTTGCTATATAGTTCTATTTTCAAATTGGTATGCTTCAAAAATTTTCAATAAAAATTAAGTCAACTATGAAGACTAAAATCTATGGAGTTTTATAGCGACGAATATTATAGTAAAGTTTTGTTTTACACAAATATCAAAGTCTTTCTACAAATTGTTATAGATAAATTTATGTAAAATCGAAGGTTGTAAGATAATACGATACGATTTAATTGCGACACGATGATAATATCGTGTGACAGTGAAATAACAATGATTATCCATGTATGCGATATCAACACAGAGAATAGAAATACTCATCCGTGTGATTTTGCGGGCAGGGTCATGGCTGTGAAAGAATGGTTCAGGAGGCTTCAACCGGTGCAACTGTACCTGGTGTTATTCTTCGCTACAGCTTTTTTCTTGGTGGAGATCGTCGCCAGTCATTTAACACACTCATTGACGCTGCTTCTCAACGCATACCATATGCTCTGCAATATTGTAGCGCTTATCGGTTGTATTGCTTCAATCAAGGTAAGTGCGAAAGATGCGAGTGCGATTCACATCAAATGCCACATTTGTCAATTTCATTTACAAAATAGTACGATGTCATATTAATCTTTTGACCCAGCGATACTCATGTAACAATTTTAAGCGCGCTTCCTGCAAAATAATTCACATATGTATTTCTTTTACAAGCATAATATTATAATTTTTTGATTCATAGCTTATCGTATCGTTGAGTTATAAATTAAGAGAAAATGAAGATTATAGCGTTTCTTATACTTTATACTACTACTGTCACATATTTTACATTGAACTATCAAATGTCGAACTTCTTGAGCGCATTTGAGCGTTGTGTTAATAATTATAAGACATTTTGTATAAACAGAACTTTAGGCATCTTAAATATAATAACTATTCTTTCTCTCTCTTATTATATAAAATTGAAATGTTACTGATTACGTCTATCTACGTATTGCTGTCTACAAAAACAAATAGAAATCTCATGCGCGTAAAATTTAACTTTTCATATTGAAATATCTTGAAAGAAAAGTACAGGGAAATCTAGAGAAATTTAAAAAAGTTTGTATTAAGACTTGTATCGCTTCAATAAGTGAACCGGATTCATAACAACACACTTTATCGTTAACTTAGTGAACGTGCATGCGACTATTATTGCAAGAAGCTGATAAAAATATATAAGAAATCATAAAATAATCTTAATAAATTATCAAAATAGAATTTCAACGTGTTGTTTAATGATATTTTCCTTATGACAAAAAAATTTATACTTACGCATAATTAAACATTGCTTGCAGTATAGTTATCGGGAAAAGTATAGCAACAATAGTAACTGCAGTTCACTGGGAAATTCGTCTATCTGTGTTAACGCTGAGGAACAAAGTTCTGTCACGTCCTTATCAACAAAAACAAAGGTATGATCAACGAGACTTAAAGAATTAAAATGATAAATTAGAAATTAAACAAAAGAAGATTAAGACTTACTTAAAGATTAAAGAAAAAAATAGCTTTTTAATTTCTTTAGTTTTAATAAAATTTTTCGATGACTCTTATAATAATAATAATTTTTCTAAAAAGCTAGCTAATAATTATATTAGATAGAGTATGCTATAAATTTTTGCTATAATTTTTTAAAAATAAAATTTTTATTCTGTACATGTCGAATGCTGCTAGCTTATTATTAATTTTGTCGATTAATGATTATAAATAAAATTATAAATAAAAAAGACACGCTTTACAGGAATCATGGTCGGACAGAAGGATGAAAAATACATTTGGTTGGGCTAGGATAGACATAGTTACGATGCTTGTTTGTTATGTGTTTCTCGCCTCCTTTTGTTTCTCATTGCTGATGGAAGCCCTACAAACTTTGGTACACATCGATCATTTAGATGAAATGCACCATCCATTGCCGGTGCTGTGTATTGGCATTTCTGGAATTCTTCTAAATGCTTTTTGCTACATTTTAATTGGTGGATTTACTTTTAATCAGGGTATCTTCCTACACGTTACTAAAAGTGGTGATGTAATATTATGCAGGTGAATTTTTATAACAGTTATTCAAATTATATAAGAAAGAAATGAAAAAATAACACAATAATTTAGAATAAAATATTTAAATATTTTTTCAGATGCTTTATATCGTATATTCATCGTTTAGAAACGTTGCATTGTTTTATCGCATAAACATATTAAAATCACATACACTTTTTGGTCTTTAGAATTCATTCTTTAGAAAAACATCAATAAAATCAACTTAAAATATAAAAAACAATTCATTTTAGACATATAAACTTTATCTATTATAATCTGAAATTTATTACATTAGAAATGTGAGGTTGCAAGAAACAAAAAATGGTGAGCAGCAACTGTCAGCACAGACGAGGCGAAGTCCGCTAGCGATACCAAAAAGTGAAGGTTTAAGAGAAATGTGTCGGGATGTTCTCGGATGTATTTTTGTCATACTAGTGTCTGTTTTAGTATATTTTACAAATTCCGACGTAGCCAAATATATTGATCCGCTTTTTGCCATAATTTCATCAATTTCATTATTCGCTCTTTGCTATCCATACAGTAAGTATATTGTATAATAAATAATTAAAATAGTAGACAGATAGTAATACAAACTGATAATTATTTGTAAGTTCTTTTGAAAAAGAACATGTTATATTGATACTTAAAGTTGATTGCTATCGTTTTTCCGTGATTGTCGATTGATTCCTTTGTTATGTTCATTTTATTATGGGTGATTGTCATTGTACATAACATAACATAAATTGACAGAATTTATTTGAATTTTAGATTTAATTGAAAAATATATGGTATCAAAGTAAAAAGTAAAAAGCATAGCACGTATCTATAGTGTCATATAATATCAAATATCTATTTCTTAGATATTTTAAATTATTTTCTTAGATATTTTAAAATATTTTAATTTCTAAAAATGAAAATACGAATACGCTTGTTTTATTTTATTGTTTACAGTGAAAGAATCAGGTCTGATATTGTTGCAAACCATTCCGAATCATATTAATATCGACTGCCTTAAAAGAGAACTGTTGGCAGCTTTTCCGGATATCGTAAACGTTCATGACTTACATGTATGGCAATTAGCAAAACATCAAGTAATTTGTACGGCTCATATTATTTTTTTGAATCCAATGGTATGCAGAATATTTTTTTTAGTATACATTTATTTAACTTAATGAATAGTTAGCGAAAATAATAGTAATAATTTAATAGCTTTTTCCAAGAAAAAGAGTTTTTTATTCTATAATTTTGAGTTAAATCAAAATAAATAAATATAATAAATATATAAATTTCCTTTTTTTTCTTCTTTTAATTTTCCGTTTTTTTAATATTTCTTCTTTTAGGTTTATGCTAGTATTACGGAACAAGTCACTGCCTTTTTTGTCGAAATAGGCATCACGCAGGTTACTATACAACCAGAATTCCGAAAGGTAAAATAGATTTTTCATTAATACATTTTTTTATCTTTAAAGTCACTTTATTAATTGATAATTTTACTTTATATTAGATGAAACCTAATACAGAAAGGGCTGACTGCTTAATTCGTTGTCACGGAGAACACTGTAGTTCTTCCCAATGTTGTTCGCGAGAGAACTTCTTGGAAGATACATGCAAATCGACAAAAGATACAAAAGATATCATTAACAAAAAGACTGATAAAAAAAAGATAGCCGCATGTTCGATTAATTTGGAAAAGCTTACTGTTTACAAAGAAGAAGAACGGTTAGTGGATGATTCAAAAGTAGAAAAGTCTATACATGATTCGACGAAAGAAAATGCAGGTCACTCAAACGACAAACAGATGCAAAGTATTGTTAATGTTAAGCCTGAAATCAGTTCGACCAACGTATCTGATCAAATATCTATAAATGCTATCGATCAAATGTGTGCAATTATCGATAACAACTTAGACCATAACGTAACTTAAATATTTATTTGATTGTTTCGACAAATAAATAATTTTATTTAATTCTTTTATCTAGCACTATCTTTCTTAAAAGTATGAGGATTAAAACCAGAAATTCCGCGAAAAGAGTAAAGATTCACGATCCAAAATACATCACTGCTCAGTGGCATTGTACAGTCTCGAAAATCTTTTGCCGTTAATTTTAATAATAAAACGATCGAGATAAAATAAAATCTTTGAATCATATATTTGAAGAACGTAATATCATTTCTATCATTTAAAACAATTGTAAAAAAATTTAATTCTTCCTTAGAATATTTGAAATGTTTTGCAGAGTAATATAGAACATTTGCACTTATGAATAGTAGCGCTAGTTGGAGTTGGCATCCTTTGGCCTATCTCCACATTATGTGAGTTGGAGCTTCTGAGGTTGTGAGCTTCATATTTAAAAAAAAAAAAAAAAAAAAAAACTGTATACGATATGATTTGTTACGATTTCCAAGTGAATATATCAATTTTTCGTATGATCACAAATTACTATGTGTGTGTGTGTGTGTGTGTGTGTGTGTGTGTGTGTGTGTGTGTGTGTGTGTGTGTGTGTGTGTGTGTGTGCGCGCGCGCGCGTGTGTTACAGAATATTTGAAGTCATTTTGTTAGTATTGAAAAATTGAAATCATTCTTTCTCTTTCTAATAGAAATCATAATTTCTTTATTTCCTAATATTATATTTTCTAATAACACTTATTAGAAGAGAGATAATTTATTTCCAGAAATATTATTGAAATTCAATTTTAAAAAAATATAAAAATTTAAATTGTATTCTATTTTTTGAAATATAAAATGTAAAATGTAAAATTTATTATAATATTATTACAATATTATTATAATATTATAATATTAGGAAAATAGTATTGTATTAAAAACAGAAATTCGTTTAACAGCATATAAAAAGTCAATAATAAACATAAGCTATGATATATAGTACGTAAAGACATTTAACAAGAAGACTGCAAGGTAGTATTAAGTATTCCTGTGCCTACGAACATATAACATAACTCATTGGAAAAAATAATCTAGTGATAGTTTCATAGATATTTGCTACAACACATGTGCTAGTTATTAAAAGGTGTAATACTTGACTTATTATCGTACAAGAATTTATAATCTTTCTTTAATGCGATGACATTCTCCGAATAAACGTCATAGAACAATTGATTGATATTATATTTGTTAATGAATAAGTAACTTTATTTTCATTAATAATCAATTGTTCAATAACATTTCTATGAACAATGACAATTGACAATCTATAGCAATCTATAGCAAATATTAAATTGACAATCTTATTCTATTCTAGAGCAAATATTAAAATATTTTACCATTTCTAATATCAATTTTCAAAAAATGTAAAATTTTCCACTTTAAATATATATTCGGATATTTTTATGTTGAACTTTTTATATTAAACAAAATATTTAAATTGTTATTAAAATTATTTATTCTTATGTGTGTGTGTGTGTGTGTGTGTGTGTGTGTGTGTGTGTGTGTGTGTGTTTTGTGTATAATTTTATTTTTACTTGATGTTATATAATTATAACGTTTATTTTATTTTTTAATTCAGTGATTCTAATTTAACAATTTTTGCACAATTCTGCATTGTTTTAAAAAATGACGTGGCGAATGGGAAATCAAATGAGAATCAGCGCTGTTTACTGTGCGCAATTGAGATTCTTTTGAAATTACAATTTAAAATTATAAAACATACGTTTTGACTAGTTTGAATTATCTTCAGTGTATAAAAAAACAAAGACAAAATACTGCGTTCATCCGATGTGCTCACTGACGTTAAATTCGCTAACCAGAATTATTATAACCGCACAACCATGTTATCTTTAAAGAGATAAGACAGCTCTTAAGAGGTTGTCAATTATCGGATGAACACAGTTCACACTAAACCGAATAAAGCACGCGCAGGAGTGCGGCGCGTGATGTGCTATTCGCACCGAGCAGCACACCACGCAGCGCGTCCGCAGTCATGCCTGGAGGCTCCTCATCTTTAAGGATAACATGGTTGTGCGGTTATAATAATTCTGGTTAGCGAATTTAACGTCAGTGAGCACATCGGATGAACGCAGTATTTTGTCTTTGTTTTTTTATACACTGAAGATAACTCAAACTAAAGTCGAAACGTATGTTTTATAATTTTAAATTGTAATAAAAAATGTCAATTGCGCATCGTAAACAGCGCTGATTCTCATTTGCCCCCATTCACCATGTCATATCTAATACCGAGAATCATTTCAATTCACTTTTAATGTTTTAAAAAATATTTGGTTAATTTTTATTATAATTTGTGACGTATATGTTATAAAAATGATAAAATACGTTTATCAGTAATGTCTGATCTGAACATTTGATTCACAAAGTTTAAAAGATTTGTATTAATATTATATGATGCATATATTAAAAATCAAATATTTATTATTAATGTCCGATCTAATGACTATGATACACTGTAAGTATTTGTCTAACCATTCTTTTATTTTTAAAAAATGTAATATAATAAAAATTCTGCAAAAATCTTCTCTTAAAGCCACGAATAAATAGAATTATGATTCAACTCAAAATTCTAAAATCATTCTAAAATTAGTTTAAAATTAATTATAGAATTATTTATAAAAATAAATGATTGTGCAAATGTATTTATAAACAATGGTATATTTCAATTAAAAATAACAATTTCGTAAGTAATATTAGTATAATCTTAGTATAATATTAGTATAATCTTGATTTGATATGCGTCTTTATTTCAAAAATATAAAATTAACATAATTCTATACAATTAAATACTAGTTTGATAGTTTTCATATAAAAAAGATTTGTTTGACCGTAATTAAATAAAATATTACGTTATTTGATTTTTTGAAGATTATAACATTAATTACTGCAAATATACCAACGCATATTATATTAATCTATTTTATATATATCTTTCAGTATCTTATCTTTTATAAAGATATCATTTTACGTTCTATCGCTAGTTTCCGTTAGTCACATGATCAACATCATGTTGTCGTTAACGATTCCATTCATTTGACTTTTATAAGTATAACGACAAGTCAAACAAAATATTAAAATGGATTAAATGATAAATACAAGCTGTATAAATCAATCATCTTTTTTAATAAATTTATTATTTTTAATTAGGTTATATTAAAAATATAGATTATATTAAAAATAAAAGAAATAAAATTTTGTGTAATAATATACAAAGAAATCGATTAAATTAAATATAATACAAGAAATAATATCTCATTTTTTATTGATTTATGCGTCAAAAAATTATAAAATTATAAAAATTATAAAATATATCTTTATATAATTTGTCTTGTATGGATTATGTAAAGTTAGTTTAATGAAACAATATTATGTGAAATAATATTACTATCATTTATGCAATTATTCATTTATTTATATTTGTTGTAATATAATATTTATTTATAATATTTGTTATATTGCTTATGTTATAAAATTTACTTTCATCTGATATTAAAAATGTCTCAATGATTAAAATTTTGTCGTTGCTGGGAACGCTTTCCATTTGATTGATATTTGCTAGCAAAAATTCATTCAGTTTGATCTTTTTATCGCTAAAAATAATTGATAAGCGATGGATGAAAAGATACCTTACTGATTTCGTAAAGTTATATTTCAAAACATCCTTTTCAAGAAAAATTTTACTCGAAATATACGTATAGTATATATTATATATATTATATATATATCGAGTAAAATTTTTTTCGGAAAGGACATTTTAAAACATAATCTAAGTTGGAGTTTGAAAGTATTTTACAGTATAACATAATTAAAGAAACGAAATAAAGACGAGAAAAGATCTATTCATAGAAAGTAAAAATCAACATAATTTGTAAATAATTCGATTGCAATTAATATTTCTTAAACAAAAAAAAAACAAAATTTTAAAGATAACGATAAAGGCAATGTGTGATAGTTTCTGCGATAAGTGTAGGCGTTAATAATCGGGAACTGTTTCCAGGGCATGTTTATGAGCGTCTTTTAGAAATATCACTTTTCAGAGAGATAATCATTTATTTTAACTAATTATTTTTTTTATTATTTATTTTGATTATCTCATTAAAAGAGGTGAAGTATATAAATGTGAAGTATATAAATCAAAGAAACAACATAATATATTTAATTAATATATATGTATATATATATATATATATATATATATACATATAGTTATAATATATATAGTTGTATATTTTAAATAAATTAAGATTATAAAAATTTACAACATTTACTTAAAACATTATTTTATGATATTTCTTTTACTAAAAATTTATGATACTTTTAAATTTTAAAACCTTATATAATTAGAAATTTATATTTATTTCTAATTTTGTTAAAATCTTAATTTTATTTTTTTTTATGTTTTTGATCATTCGATCGAAGATATTTTCCTCTTTATTTCTCAAGAATTTTTTTTTTTAAAAGTTGAATGTTTTTAAAACTAGAAAGAAGCTTATATCCGCAATAATTTTGTCAGTAAACTTCAGTCAGTAAACATAAAGAATATATAAAAAGATGGATAATAGATATAGCATATTAACGGAAATTGCGGTTTGGATATAAATCATACTTATTATTATGGTCACATTTGTATGAAACTTTAAGTAAATATAAGATAAAATTAAATTTAACAATTAAATGTAATAATATCTGATTTATCTGGTAAATTATCCATTGATCCCATTATTATATATGTATAAATCTAAAAAGCTTCAATTAATACTTACCTACAATCTTTTATGATGATGACAATTAATTTTATTTTCAATCTTATCGATAATTTACTAAATATTTTAGATAAAAAATAACGATATTTCTATTTTTTGTAGAAAATATAAAAAAAAATATATAAATAATATATAAAAATAAAATATAAAATATAAAAAAATATATATATATAATATATATAATATATATAAATATATATAAAATATTATATGAAATTATCGCTTCCTGTTATTATACATTAAAAAATATTATAGAACGCCAAAAAATACTACTTAAAAGAAACAAAGACATGTTAATTATGTCAACTTCTTTCGCTAATTAGTTCAATAACCGCCTGTTTTCACAATTAGCTCATGCTAATTTAAAAGTCTCGGCAGCATGAAGTTGCAAAGAAAGAGGGACATGCAAATATGAACGTAAAAAATATTTGCAAGTAAAATTGAGTCTTTTAAGTCTAAAAAAAATGCTATTTGTATAGTCATTAAAAATTGTCATTTAGCAGAAATATCTTGTGCTGAAAATAACAAACTGATAAACTTATTAATTTCACAGAGATTTTAAATATCAACATCTGTTTATATTCCACTTCCTGAATCTCTCTAAAAACAATCTTTGATATATCTTTTATATATTTATATATATTATTACATAAATATATGTGTGTTTGTCCGCACGAGTATTTCTACGCAAATAATTAAGAAAATTGTTATTATATTTTCTAAAAAGCTATTATATAAAATATTTTTAATACAAAATTTTTAAATTCATTTTGATTCTTAGAATCTTAAAAGAAATCCATTTTAATTGTATAATATAAAAAACTATATAAGAAATTTTTTAGGATTAATAATTAACATTCGATAAATAATACGATATAAATACAGCATTTACATAATGTAGGAAAATAATATAAAAATAGTTTTATTTTGTTTGGAAGCAAATTTCAACATTTAAATTTGTACATAAATTTAAAAATGTGAAGATTTCAAATAAACTTTAACAATTTAGGATATATATTAATTAAAAATTTTATGTATAAATTAATGTATTTCATGTTCTCTATTCTTCTGTTATCTTCATAAATTTAATTCATGATTAATATATATTAATTATATTCAAAACATACAACATAAATTTTTCTTTTTGATTTTATTCAAACATGGCCGTTCACTGTTGTAGAAGAGTCGAAAATAATTTACATTGTCGTACGTAATTATACATAATTATATGTTACAAATCAATATTTTCAGAATCGAAGCAAAAGTTTACTCAGATCTAATTTGAAAAAACAGGACATTTGCCGGCCGATATGACTAAGAATCAGCTTAGTATAAAGTATAAAGTAGTATAAAGACTCTTAGTAGGTAGATAATGTTAAGAGATGACGTCGTCTCCGATAAATTGTACTTGAACGGAAAACTGATCGGGTGGGGCTTGCTCAGAGCTGCCAATTCTGTCCCGCGGCTCACCGACAGGGATGTGGAAGGGATGACGTATACAAAGAAAGAACCGTAAACGTTTGCGCTCGGCTCTTCGGCTAGCGTCGGGCAATAGAAGAATGCAGATAATGTGATAACGTGTTGTCTCTTTCTTCTTGACTTCTGGCTATAGACTATAGCTACGTTATCAGTCTCGCCGTGTTTACGTACCTTATACTCGTCTCGCTCCTTGTCGTATTCCTTATTATACTTAGCGCAAGGCACTATGTTTTTTCCTTTACTTTTCAGCTAATTATTTTTGATGTTCTTAAAATAATTATTATTAATTAAATAAGTTTTTAAATTTTAAAATTTAAATTGAAATTTATATTATAAATAAAAAAAATATAAACCAATTAATTAAATTAATTACTTACCAATTAACTAAAAAATTAACGAAATTATAGAGAAAACAGAAGGATTAATAACTAATACAAAATAAACTAGTAATGAACAAATAATATAAATTTACTATTGAACAACATATATATTTTCTTTCTTTAAATTATTAATATAAAAAGATAGTTTATTGTTATTTATGTTTATAAACATATTTTGAAATATACAACATATAAAAATAAAGATAATTCTAAAAATACTCATCTTAAAATATACAATTTATTTTAATAAAATTGCTTAAATTGATTTTGAAAAAAACCACTGAAAGATAGTAAAAGATGCATGTGTACAATTTATAGATTACAATACAGTTTATACAATTTATAGATTACAATAGTACAAATACAAAGTTTCGTGCAATTAAAACAAATTTTTCAATTTGATAAAATATATTAAAAAGAGTTTTTTTTTGAAAACATTATTTTTGAAACATATTAAATGAAATACGTATGTTTCAAGTAATATTCCTGTTGAAAATTACTAGTTTTGACATATTTTATAAAATTGAAAAATTTATAATAGTTACAAGAAAGTTTCCTGTTATATCTTTAAAGTCTGTAAATGAATCTTTCAATAACTGTGAACAATTTTTTTCATCAATTTAATTAAAGTTAACTGTACGATTTAAAAATGAATATTTTTAGAATAGTACGAATTAACAATAAAAAAATCATAATTTCATTACAATCGTATGCTGTTGTTTTTCATCTTTGCAAAATATAACAAACAATATTGAATTATTATAAATTATTATAAATTAAATTATGTATGCGGTACTTTATTTTATTTTATTTTTATTTCACCGATTCACTTACTTGTTTTTTATGTTTATTTACATAAAATAATAAATATAAATATATATATATATATATATATATATATATATATTTATTCTTTTAACTTATGATATCGTAAAATGCAAAAGAATAAGTGTAATAATATTATGTAAAAGTTAATACGTTCAGACATGTACTTGCTTCTTATCAATAAAAATAATTTTAATAAAATATCGAAATTTAAATGATTAATTTATAATCTGATTTAAGCACTTAAGATCTAGTTTTCCTGTCTGTTTTTTCTATATTTGAAAGAACACAGGCTGGGATCAAATACATTTCAATTAAATACATTTTTCCAAAAAATATTTTATAAAAATATATTTTACAGTCTCTTATTTTATAGCTTTTATAGCAGTGGTCTAGTGAATAAAATGCCTGCCCGGAGAGCAGGCGATCCCTGACTGAGGTGATATTTTTCGCAATATATATTTCCTGTGGAGAGGGGGGAGATAATAAAAGAGGATTTTAATCAATATCAAAATATTGATTATCGAATTGTTATAGAACTACTACGTTGGAAGACCGCTTGTAATGTCGCGTAGTTGATGATATAATTGTTTGAATTTATTTTATTTAAAAAATTTAGCAAGATCCTGCTTGCTGAGAAAATGGCCATGTTTCTCGTTGTAGATTGTTTACTATATTTTGCAAAGGTGAAGAATAGCACATGATTATAAGTAAAATTATGATTTTTTTTGTTGTTTATTTGTACTATTCTAAAAATATTTATTTTTAAATCGTACAGTTAACTTTAATTAAATTGCAGAAATTGATGAAAAAAGTTATTCACAGTTATTGAAAGATGCATTTACAGACTTTAAAGATAAAGCAGGAATAATTTTCAATAGTTGGGGATTAATCGGTTTCAAATTTGATTATTGATTTAATAGGCAGTGAATTTAGATTTAGCTTTGAGTAGGCTACGTTGCAAGATCGTTGAATTAACGTAAACACATAGTGATAAGCTTGCCTTGAAATTCAGAAAAGTAAAAATTATTCGATATAAAGACCAGTCTGCCGATGGAAACCATCTATTATCTATTTGTTTGAAACATATATCGGCTGTAATTATCATTATTATTAAAACAGGAAACTTTCTTGTAACTGTTATAAATTTTTCAATTTCATAAAATATGTCAAAACTAGTAATTTTCAATAGGAATATTACTTGAAATACATACGTATTTTATTTAATTTGTTTTATTTAATATGTTTCAAAAATAATGTTCTCGGAAGAAAAAACTCTTTTTAATATATTTTTTCAAATTGAAAAATTTGTTTTAATTGCAAGAAACTTCGTATTTGTATCTATAAATTGTACACATTTATCTTTCACTACCTTTTAGTGTTTTTTTTTTTAATCAATTTAAGCAATTTTATTAAAGTAAATTGTACATTTTAAGATAAGTATTTTTAGAATTATTTTCATTTTTATATGTTGTACATTTCAAAATATGTTTATAAACATAAATCATAAATAACAATAAACCATCTTTTTTATATTAATAATTGATCTTTTTTCTATTAATAATTTTTCTATTAATCTTTTTTATATTAATAATTGATAATTTAAAGAAAGAAAATATATGAGTGTACTGATTGTTTGATAGTGAATTTATATTATTTGTTCATTACTAGCTTATTTTATATTATTTATTAATCTTTTTTTCTGAAATTCGTTAATTCTTTAAGTTAATTAATATGTAATTAATTTAATCAATTGGTTTATATTTTTTTTACATCATTCAAATTTCAATTTAATTTAAAAACTTATTTGATTAATAATTATTACTTTCAGAACATCTAGAATAATTAGCTGAAAAATAAAGGAAAAAGCATAATGTCTCGTGCTAAGTGTAACGAGGAACACGGTGAGGGACGTGATGAGTATAAGTACATAACATTTACTGGCAACGTAGCTATTGCTTACAGCTAGAAGTCGGGAAGAAAGAGACAACATCACATTATCTGCATCTTTCTCCTGCCCGACGCTATCAAAGAACCGAGCGCATACGTACACGGTTCTTTCTTTGTGTACGTCATCCCTTCCACACCCGTGCCCGAGCCGCGGGACTCAGAATTGGTAGCTCTTGCTTGCTCTGCGTCGAGTCGCGTGGTGAACATTAGTGTGAAAGTCTCTATACCACGGAGCAGAGAGACTGGGTCCGTGAATAGAGTCTCCGGGACTTATTCTTCGGAACTCACTCGCGTCTGACAATTTACATCGTGTACTATATTAATGTACAAAAATATGAAAAGCCGTAAAGTGTGTAAATAATAAAAATGTTGCCGCGCCAACGATTCCAGGTTCTGGTGCTCATCATCTTAACGCTTTGCCAAGGTAATTACTGCGATCTGACGCACACCTGACGCCCATCATCTGACGAGATTCTCCACTGACGCGTAACATAGTCACGTGGTCATCACTGAGTCACATTTATTGGTGTCGTGATCGGATTTTACTTGACTTTACGTATAGAAGCATATTCAGCAAATATCAATAGATTGATTAAAAAGCGTTCGAATAATTATCTAAAGAACTTCGATTAATATTTGGATAGAGACGTCTTGCTGCCCATTAAATAAAGAACATAAATATTGAATGAAAGAATTTATCTTGATTATAATTTCATAAAAAGAGAAATCTGATATGTAACGATTGGACAGTACATATTTCCAAAATCCCATAATTGTTACCTATTTTATGACTTGTAAGTTATAAAAGTATATAACCAACCATCCAAAATTGTTAAATCGGATGTCGGATTTATTTGGAAGTCTGTTTTCATTAATCTCTATTATTCACTTTTTTCATAATAGTCTAATTGTTTTGCAACTTAATGAATTTCTTGATGTTTTTCAGGAAATGTTGCGACACTGAACGTGATTAAATTTTTAATAGAACTGCTTTTATAGATAACCTTGTGAAATAATTAAATCAGTAAAGTAATCGATAGAATAGATTATATTAGATATATTATATTGAAAGGCACGCGTAAAATATTATATGAATCACTAGATTTTTATCAGTGAATTTCTCTCGACTATACTAAAATGATAAAATCTTTTCGTTAAAAAGGTTATTAAGCGGATATAGAAAGAATGATAAGCTTTTAGAACAGAGTGCTTGCTATAAAGAAATATGAAGTAGACATCAAGTCATGACAATGGCTCCTTAATTTAATTACTTAAAAAGTTATTATAACGTACTTTGATACTTAATGCAATTCTATAATTTTTTCAATATTTAATAAATTAGTTTTAGCAATATTCATTTAGAGAGAAAAAAAGAAAAAGTAATTTATTTAGCCATATACTTTTAACTATTTAAATATTTAAATAGAAAAGTTTAAGACAATATGTATTAATTAAATAAATAGAAAGTATATTTAATAAGCAAAAGTACATTTATAAGTAAAAAATTGATTAATATTTAATAATATTATCAATATTGGAATAATATTTAAAGTTACATTAAATCATATTAAAATTTTATATCCTTTTTGCAATTTTTTATCTTATTCTTTAATATGTAATTCTTGTTACCTATTTTTAGATAAAAAGCAGAATTTTTTTGAATAAAATCAAATCGTAAAATTTATATTAAAATTTTTATTACAATTAACTATGTCTTTTTTGACCAATGTAAAAGTTGCTTTAAATTTTTCAAAACAGTTTGTATTTTAAGATAAAAATATATTAAAATGAAAGTATAGAAACTAAATGTATATTAAAAATTATATATATTAATATTATAAAATATGTAAAATTATTTTACATATTTTCAATAGCTTTTGAATTCAATTAGCGTAAGAAATAATTATTGTTGAATTTTATCAGCAAATAAAGATAATACTAAACAATTAATATTTTAGAGTAAAAGATATATGATATCAAGTACTAAAATATATTTATCTTTACGTATTTCAATCAATTATCCCCCAACGGTACATCATTGATGAAATGTCATTGAACATTTCGTGCGGTATCTTAACAAGTGGTAATGATTTTATTAGGACGTTCAATAATATTATCGATTAATGCAAAGTCTACATGCGCATAACACAGCATCTGAAAACGTTTTGCAAAAGTCATCATCAACGAATAGCAAAAGCAGTTATTCTGAATCATTCCTGAGATATGTGTGTGTATGTGTATAATATAATAAAAAATTTCGATTATATTGATATTTAAAAGCGAATAATACCTGCATCAATTATTCCATTAATAGTATATATTAATTCCATTAATATTATATATTCTAACAACACAATGATAGACTCTGCAGAATCTTAAGCATCTAATAATTTCCTTTTAATTTTTTAAATTTACACGTGTGTGTGTGTGTGTGTGTGTGTGTGTGTGTGTGTGTGTGTGTGTGTATCATGTATCTAAATATGTGATATCGCATGTCTTTATTTGAGCTTTATTTAAAATATGTTATTTCTTGTTATTATTTGTTGTTAATTGAATCAAAAAGCTATTGAAAATATTTAAACTTTAATTTTACATATTATACAATATTAATATATAACTTTTGATATATAATTTCTACATTTCTATTTTTTTTAGATTTTCACCTTTCCAGAATATCAAAAATTTTGGAAGATTTAAGCAAATTACACTATTTGAAGGAAGCTATATGTTAATTGTAAAATTTATATAAATATAATGTATGTATATGATTAAAAAATGTTGAATATGTATATATGTAAAAAAATTACTTTTTCTATAGGTTATCTTCTTTCGTATCAACTTCCAATATATATTTCAATACTATTTACAATATTATTTACTTATATCATATGTATGTACATGATACATACATAGTGCAAAGATTAGCATATAAACATCTTATCATAATATCATAAACTTGCATGACATGCAACTCTTTTTATCCGTGAATCCGTTTGGAACAAATCATATATTTGTAAATATTACTTGCTCGTATTCACATTTCCTCTGGCTTTGGCAACAAACATGGCTGATAATATGAGCATGTTATCAGAAGAGGAAAAAAGGACTTCCTTTCCAGCTATGATCGCATTTGCGCAGAAACAGACGGCACATGCGTCCTTTCATGCAAAAGAGAATGTGACGAAAAGAGATAAAGCTAATCATCCGCAGGATATTGCGGCTAATGTAACTTTTCATTCAAAATTATTCTTCTTTTATGTGCGGCAATAGCTTCTGTTGTATTACGATAGCAATGTGTTTCATATTACTGTATGTTGAATCGAAATTTAAAATTAACTATGTATTAATAAGTAAGTGAAAGATTTAATACAAAGTTTTTGAAATAAAAAATGCTACTTTCAATCAGTACTTTAAAAATTACTTTTAAAAGAAACTTTACAGTTCATCGAGGACTGATTGTTCTATTTTCGGATTTTATCTAATGAGAATTGTAAGAAAAAGAGAATGTGAGGATAAATGGAATTTTATCGAAAGGTGGAAATACCTTGAGAATAAATAATTTTTGAATTATGAATAATACTTTTTTTGTTTTTTTTTAGTATCGACTAATAATAAACCGATTATCTCGCCAAGTCAACAGCAAATTGTGATAAGCGAAGGAGAGTCTTTAAAGATTATATGCACTGGTTTCACACCAATTAAGTTTGTTTATCCCGATGAATTTGGAGAATTGGTATGTGTTATAAATTTCACCTATAAATTTAAGTCATGTTCCAATATTATTTATTTATGTTTAATAAATATAGATAATAGATATTTCAGATGGTACAATGTTTTCATTTCCATATAAAAATTGTTGAAATAATCCTAAAAGATTAAATATTTTTAATTTTAACAACTGAATTTTTTATTTTGCTTTTGCAGTTTAGTTCCTAAACATAAGAATTTTCTTACATAATTATTTTCTAAAATATATATTAAATTATATAATTATTTTATAAAATTTAATAAGGAAGATTTCAAAGTCAAGAAATACAATTACTTTCGATTACGATTCGTCAAGTATACATGTCTATGCAAGATCAAACTGTGTATCTATACAAATGCAAATATTATCTTGTTGCAAAAATTTAAGATTATCAGAAACGATTGGACTATCAAATTCTCAATATACTTAATCGATAGGTGGGGTTGGGTTCAAATTAGATAAGAAAATTGTTATTTTTTTCTCTACTCTATAAGAAGATATTACAACACAGAGCACAAATTTGGAAATTTTCAATAAAGTTATTTTAAGGCTTTTGTTAATTTCTATAAATTTATCTTAAGGCTTCTATTAATTTCATTGTAGCCATCTTGAATCATGATGTTAGAAACGAGGAAACACATGAATGATGAAAATTCGTACAAAATATATTAAAATAGAAATGTTTTTTGATAAAATAATATTTGCACTCGATAAAACAAACATATAATATATTTCAAAAATTCTTTTTTCGTTCCAATAATCAATAATTACATATAGAATAATTACATATAGAAATAATTACATATAGAAAATAAATTATGTTTAATTAAGAAGACAACCACAATTTAATTCTAGATATATTGTTATTTATTGATTAATGAAGTGAAAGAAGTTTTCGGTATATTTTACAAGTTTGTTTTCCATTGAGTGAAAAAGTTATTGTATCGAAAAATATTTCTAATTTAATTTATTTTTGCAAGAATGTTCATTATGTGTTTTCTCATTTCTGGCATTATAATTTAAGATAGTTACAGTGAATTAACAGGATTAATACATAGAATAATAAAATAGTGTAGATTTAATACATAGAATAATAAAATAGTGTAGATTTTGAAAAGCGATGTAAAATTGAACATGTATAAATTTATGAGACTACGCATATACAATTGAGAATTTGGTACTGAAGTTATTGAAGTTACAATGTTACAAATCTTAACAAGACATTTATTACATTTTATACTGTTATAATACAGTTATATCGTTAACTTCTTGTCTAGTTCTTGTCTTATTGCATATGTTCTTGTTTATATTAAACATGTTTGTGTCTTCTTTTATTTTTTTTAAATTTCTTTTACAAATAAAGTTCTGAGATAAATATCGAAATTAAAGTAAGCAAAATATTCACTTACATTTATATAAAAATAAATGTTTAGAAATTATATTTTTGTTTTAAATTCTTATAAAAATTAAAAGTTTTATGCTTTTAAGAATATATGTATATATATATATATATATATATATATATATATATATATGTATATATATATATCAAGTTTTCTTATTATTACAATATATTTTAACAGGTTAATACTTCAACTCCGGAAATAAACGAAACTGAAGAAAATGGAATTTACAAGTACATTTTCCAAAGATCAAAGGCCGTCTTCGGTGATACAGGCTGGTACAGTTGCACTGATCATAATATGGAAATTATTACAAATTCTTCCACAACATCCTCTCTCCTCGAGGTGAACCAGTTGTATGTTTATGTAAAATGTAAGATCAAATCGCACGTTTCTTATTAATTCATGGATTATTTCATTCATGGAAAATTTTTGTATCTATATTTTATTTGTCATATTTCTATATTGCGCTAATTTTCGTTACAGCCAGTACAAATTTATTTGTGGAAGCAGATACTTATGCTCATCTAAATGCAATTGCTGGTGGCAGCATTGTAATACCATGCAGAACTACATCGCCAGACTTAATACCCATATTGTTCGATAATAATGTAAGTATTAATGCCAAATTAGATAATTAATAATTTAGAAATAAAACTAAATAAAATTATATTTCACTTTACATTTGGATTTAATTTCAAAATCTTGAAAATTTGAAAAATTAAAGAATAAATTTTCTTTTTCTACTCATTCAGATTTATAGAAATTATAATATACTATATATAAACGCGATTATATGTAAAAAAAGTTATATAAAATTATTAACTTGTTTATACTCACAAATTCAAATATGTTTTTAAGAATCTTATCACGATATTTAAAAATAAATTTAAGAATGAAAATGCATATTATTATTGATTAATTGATATTGATATAATATCATTGATCACATTATATAATATTGATATAATATTGACCATATTATTGATTAAAAATTTTTTATTTATATTATGTTATAATGTTATAAATGTCATCAGAAATAATTGTTGATTTTACAAATTTTCCTCTCTTTCTCTCTCTCTCTCTCTCTCTCTCTCTCTCTCTTTCTGTTTCTCTTTCTTTCTTTCTCGTCATTCTAGGCTTTTGATATTTCTTAACATTTAATATATAGGAAGAGGAAATAAAGGCGACATTTGATCCGAGAATTGGTTTTACGATTACGAATTTACTGGTAAAGGATAGTAATTGGTACAAATGCTCGATAGAGAAAGATGGCGAAGAACACATGGTTAATTATGTGTTGTCTGTACATCGTAAGTACGGTTTCAATTCGAGATGTAAATTTAACTATATATGTATATATAGATGTATAGAATATTTTATTTTTAAATGATTCATTGAGATATCTCGAAAATCAAGGCTTTCATTGAAAATGTTTTATACAAAAGTTTTGAATGGTTTCAAGGATGG
Source organism: Pogonomyrmex barbatus (assembly GCF_055798465.1). Lineage (NCBI taxonomy): Eukaryota > Metazoa > Arthropoda > Insecta > Hymenoptera > Formicidae > Pogonomyrmex > Pogonomyrmex barbatus. The sequence goes on along the minus strand of NW_028297118.1, from coordinate 1,198,314 downwards.
AACACAAGATTACTATGATTACTATGATTTTTAATGGTTCATTTAAATGTTACCTTCAATTTTTCAAATAACATTTTTCCAATATTTTTCATTACATAATATAAAATATCTCTTAATATCTATTTATTTTTTGATAACTATATGTATACTATATGATACTTTATATGTATACAGAATAATGAAGTAAATTAATTAGTATGAAGAAGATATATAAATATGAATACAAGACATATACTTTAAAAAATTATATAATTAGCAAAGCAATTAATATGCAAGTTCACACTTTTTTGAAAAACCAAATGTATCTTCTTTATATATTAATCGATTTATTTCATTATTTTATGCATAAAAGTACTAAAGTACATTTATCAAAAGAAATGAATAGTTTACAAAATATTTTATATTTTATGTCAAAACAGATCACAAGAAAATGTAAAACATCTTGTCAACTATTGACTATTTGATAACTGTATCTTAAGTATTTAAATTTCTTTTCAATAAAGAAATATAAGAGCAATTAAGAGTCAAGCGCTGTTATCAATGCGCAAAAATTTAATAAATATACTTATTTCACGTTAAAAAATTACAATACATAATTGTAATAAAAGTGAATGTTTCGATATTAATTTTCAAGATATTATCAACAAAATTAGATAAAAACGCAATGATATAATCAAACATGAAATCTCGTGGTGAAGATCAACATATCAAGTAAATGTAAAAAATGTATCACTCACAACGGTTACAAGGCTAGGTGACAAGAAAAAACCGTGAGTTATACAAGATCCCGAAACTCTCGCATTTGGAATATACTACATGATTCTCTATGCTAAAAGTCTAAATCATAAATATTAAAATTATTTATTTTAATAAATATAATTTTTCATACTTTTTTTATTTAAATAATTTTAATTTTTTATAATTTTTTTAACTTCTCTGATACAAGATATTAGAAATAATTTTACACATTTACTAAATATGTGAAAATGTTTCAAGATATCGGTATAACCGTTATTGAAATTTTATGAGATTATATAATTATTGTAATATTATAAGGATAAATATTTTTATATAAATTTTTTGTTAATTTTTCTGAAGAAAATGAAGAGAGAACCAAACTTCTCTCAAAATATCTTAAATTGTAAATTTAAATATTTTATTTTTAAATATTATGAAAAAAACATTTTGACTCTTCGTGATTACATACTAATTAATCATGTAAGTATTCATTAAATTCAGTATTGTCGTTTTATTTTTATTGTCGTATGCAATTGCGCAATAATTAAAATAATAGAATGCTCAGTTCATATACCATATTATTTACATTTATTTTTATTTCCAGATAATGTTACGAAATCAGATAATTTTTTTATTGAATTGTTATGTAAAGGATGAAAGCAATATTTCTTTTGTTAATTTTTATATTCATATTTTAAACAATACAGTAGGTGAAGTCGTCAAAGATTAAGTACCAGGCTGCGCCGGCCCTGACCGCTACGTACATACGTGCGCTCATTCGTCACTTTTAATCTGATCTATTGTAAAAACTATTCGTCGCACGCAATTTTGCTAAAGGAAAAAGTTTTTTTAGCATAGAGAATCACGTAGTGTACTCCAAATGCGAGAGTTTTGGGACACCCTCTATAGACGACATCAAATTTATTATAAATCGTAATTATTATATTATTATATACAAAATATTGCAAAAATTAATCACTCATCATACGTTTGAATTCGGAAAACATGTGTATGATCAGTAAGCATTTCAATGCACAGGTCATAGTAATTTAAATAAAAGTATTAATTATCTTGAATGTTAGAACAAGTAATCAAAAGACAGTTAGTATACAATAAAATGTAAAAAACGAAAGAAAAGATGTTAATAAATCAGAAGTTAAAATTAAAATAAAACATACGTTTATGAAGAAAATCACTTGATCGTTACGAATAAAGTCAAAATGAAAAACAATATTTATAGTTCATTTATAATTTATAATTTGATATGCTGATCTTCACCACGGGACTTCATGTTTGATTATATCACTGCATCTTTATCTAACTCCATTGATAATGATTCAAAAATGGTCATTGAAACGATTTTATTACAATATTCTAATCTTTTAACGTGAAATATAAATATGTTTATTAAACTTTTGCGCATCAATAACAGTACTTGGCTCTTAGGCGCCTTTACATTTCTTTATTGTAACATTTTCGAGAGTTCTTTGGTATTTTATTAATATTTTTTTATTTAAAATAACTAGAAGAATTATATTACGTAATAAAAAGTATATGATTTTATTTAAAAAAATGACGACTACAAAAGAGCTTCAATAGTGACTTCATCATGATTATCATCATTAAACAGCTCTTTCTTTGTCCACTGCTGGACATGAGTTTTTCTTAATCTACCTAAGGTTAGAGGATTTTAACAAAGAGAAACCTGAGAATGGTCACGGACGCGTTTTAGCTTACCCTTATTAATGTGCACGTTTTATGGTTCTCTTCCGTGACGCAAGAGTGATAAAGATGGATAGTCGTGTCCATATCGTCTGTCTTTATCACTCTTGTGTCTAGGAAGAGAACCATAAAAACATGCACATTACCTACGCGAATAAAGGTACAGCTAAAACGCATCCATGACCACTCTCAAACTTCTCTCTGATTTTAGCCATTGCCCTATCACGCTGGCCAGTGCCAAGTTGATAGAGGGATCAATTGATTTGCTTGGATGGTATGCGCAACAGGGCAAGATACTTTCGACGATTGCCATTGCCTTCCGAGAGGTGGCGATCGATAAAATTAGTTGTTTTTATTTTTGATATTTGATGCGGTCGGATTTAAACGGAATTAGCATGGAGAACAGATGTACAACTCTCTGTGCCACGATCCTTCATTATGATAGATGACTCAATGACTGCATTCAACAGAGAAAGCAGATCAGTGAGCATTCAGTGATTCTTTATTATGATTGGTTTCTACACTTAGATTCAACGAAAATCTAAAGGCAAGAACCAATTATTGAAAATATTGAAAATTACTAATGTTGAAAAATTACTTAACGCTTACTGATCTGCTTTCTCTGCTGAACGCAGCCAATATCATTATGTGGCTTCCTCGAAACTTTACGACTTTGTCTTGAAATATTTTTAATAAAAGTAAGTTACTGTATCACTTGAAACGAGACATTCTGTATACACACACACACACACACACACACACACACGCGCGCGCGCGCGCGCGCGCGCACGCATGCATGGATAATGTTCGAAAACGCATCATAGAGATTGTTTGAATTTTATGATGAAATAATATTAAATAGTCATTCCATATTTAATAAGAATATCAAACTTATTTGCATAGTTAAACGAACTTTACCGGATCCAAAGATTCAAGATGACAGTCTGTTACACGTTACACGCGGACAAGATCTCTATGTGAATTGTACTGTCAATGTAGATGTATCCACGAAATATGTATTTGATTGGAACACGCCGAAGAAGGTAAGCAAATTGTTTTAGAGTTACATATAATAAAAAACGAAATTCGAATAAGATTACACTTTTATTAAGAGCCTTAATTAATCTTCAGTTAATACAAAAAAATGTTGAGATAGAGATAAAGCAAGTTTTTTTTCTTATTTGAACCTTTCTTTTTGTATCTTCTTTAAATTGTTCGTTCTTCAAACAGATATATCATTAATTACTTGCATTATTTCCATTTTAAAAAGATAAAAGATATTTTTAATGTTACTTTTAATATCCTTAATCATTTATTTTTTAAAACAAGAATTAAAAGTTCTAGTCTTCCCGCGTAAATCTCTCTTCGATTGCAATATTCACATATATACACGGAATCTTTTTTTTTTTATTTATAGAATAGCAATAGAATAAGCACTGAGCAATTCAGAAAACAATTCGATGGGAATTCTGTCTTAGTTACATGTCAGTTAATAATATTAAATGTTACGGACGAAGATGCAGGTGAATATGAGTGCTTCATTAGATCGATTGACGACATAAAGAAGATCACAACAAATATTACAATACATGGTTAGTTTATTATTTAATGGAGAAATTGCGTATCTCAGTTCTCAATTAAATAATTAAATAATATATAATAATATATATTATTAAATAATATATATTATTAGAAGAGAGTCATATAATATCACAAAATACACGAAAAATTAAAGAGTTATTCTATTTTGACTAATTTGAAAAATAGAGATTCTTTGGGCTTTGGGATTGCGGGAAAAGTATAAATGCGATCCATTTCCAATTTAACATTTTATTAGCATATATCTTTAATTTCTTGTGTTGTAAATTTTATTAAAAAATATTAATCTTTTGCAAAGCTTTTGCAAAGCAATGCGTATAAAACGTTTTACATACGGAAAATAGTATATATGATCCGTCATTTTGATTATCTTGAAACAAACAAACGAATAAGTTTTATAAATTAATTATAATATAACTAAATTATAATGTGTAACTCTTGTCTGATCGAGCTTTTTTTCATTTTTTTGAAAATGACGAAAATATAATGTTACATTTATGTTACATTTTTGCTATACATTTTGATACTATAAATTTTATTGTATTTTGCAAATTAAAAATATTATTAACAAAATTGTGGGTCAGACGAAAATTACTGTTTTCCTGAACGTATCATGATATGTTTCAAATTTCAAGTCAATTTGTTAATTACAGTCTGAGAATTCATGCACCTTTTTGAAAAACAGAATTTCGAGAAAAATATGTTTAAAATTTGACTACTTGATATCATGCAGTTTTTCGTGTTTTACTTTCAATCATCCATGCCTGTTCTATAAAATGGATCTTCTTCTTTTATCTTGCACTTTTTCTTATATTCCTATTGCGCTCGAAAAAAGCAAAAATTGAAAAGGAGAATTATATTTCTATTATACAATTCTACATAGTATTTTACTGCTCTTATTCATCTATACATAGTATGAGAGTCCACTTCAAATGCTATAACTCAAAGAATATTTAAGTATTCACTTGGAACCTTTTGCACACTAATTGTAAGACTTAAAACTATTTTTTAAAGCAAAAAAAGTAAATGTTTTGAAAATTTCAAAACAGAATAACTCTGTAATAGAATTGTACATATATGTTTTAACACGAAATAAATCCTCCCATAAAATAAATCAACTTATTTCTAATTTCAGATCCTAAAATAAAATATATTAATCTTATACCTCAACATAGTGATAAATATTATCAAGCAGAAAGTGGTAGTTATATTCAATGGGTTGTTTATGTTGATGGATATCCGAAACCTCATTTGCAATGGTAAAAACTTATAATATATTAAGAATATAGTTTTAACAATCAAATAAAAGAATTATATTAATATATATTATTCACATACGTGCAACTAAAATATTAAAATATATTTAATCATTTGCGTTGTTTTCTTGCATTGTCTATTAGTTATAATAAATGTATATTAAACATATGTTTTATAGGTACAATCCAAATGGCGTTGAAATTACAGGAAATCAAAAATATTTTGTAAATACAAGCGCAACAGCTACCATTTTAAAAATAATCTCATTGAACGTAAGAGACACAGGAAATTATACGATTGAAGCCAAAAATGATCAAATAATCGAGAAATTAAACTTTACATTGGATGTCATAGGTATTCATATTATCTTTTAATTTTAAAATACAATGCACAGTTGTGTATATAATTATTGTTTGTAATATTAATGATTTTAGCTAAACCATATTCTATATTGAGACATATTGAACCTTATTATCCACTAAACGAAACTACAGAATTTCATTGTGAAGTGATATCTAACCCTTCACCAAACATAACATGGAGTTTTCAGAAATGTCCTAATTATCCGTCACTTGAAAATTCAACTATTATACATCTAATGGTAAATGAAATTTTATGTTAACTTGATTCCATCAGACGAGCTTCCATCTGTTTCTGCTTTGTGTAATGAAAACAATTTCATGAATTTTACAGAACATAATGCAAAGTGCTGCTTACAGTTCTAATGGATTCGAATCAACGGTGAAGATGCCTATCGAGATGTCTGGGAAAATAACATGTAGGGCCTGTAATGTTCTTGGTTGTGATTCTACGACTGACAGCATTCTTGTTTCTGGTAAGAATATTTTCTTTTGCACTTATTCTCTAACTATCATAATTCGTTCTCAATACATATTGTTTGATCAGGTTTTGATTTCTAATTGGAAGTCTTGATAGATGGGAAAAAGCAATATTCAACATTATTAAAATGTTATAATTAGATGAATTATTAAATTCTTTATTTATTTATTTGCTAATTAAATTTTAAAAGTATCTGTCCATTTTAATTATAAAATTAATATACATTAAATAAATACATGATATCGGTACATGATATTTAAAAAATAGATTTTATATCATATCGGTTAAATTCCGGCATGACACGATCAAGGCAGAATTTTTAGCGCCTATTAATTAAAAAAATTTTTTAATTATTACATACATAAGATGTATCTTATATAATTAGATAATAAATATATAAAAAATATATAAAATATCACTAATTCACTAAAATATCACTAATTTTTTTTACTTTTAATTTTAATCAGATGGATTAGGTGCTTTTGGCATTATTGGACCAAAAGAGGCTGTAACGAAAGGTGATAATATCGAATTAGTATGTGCTGCTTCCGTCTACAATTACACGAATCATTTTACATGGCATATGTTGATAAATGGAAATGAAGAACCAGTTGTAGAAACAGGTAATTATTTTAAACAGAAAATTAAAATAAATTAAACAAAAAGATTATTTTCCAATGTTGAAGATGATGTAAATTATAAAATTCTTTTTCAAAAAAATAAATTCTGGGAATTAATATCTTTCACAAAAGATATAAAATAAAAATAAACTTTATATATTATTTAAAAATCCAATATAATATTGATACAAATTTTTTTTAATAATTATATATTTTTAATTAGATCATAATATTTTATTTTATTTTATTTTGTATTGTTATTGTGCTTAAAAAAACTACTCAATAAAAAACTTTTATTTTTATCTTCACTTTTTATATTGATATAAAATTATCTTCACTTTTTATAGTGATACAATATGTATGAAATAACAAACTTGATTAAAGGAAGAAAGTGTGTACATGTATTAAAGTCAGCGAATAAATAACTATAGAGAGGCATAGGGAAAAAGAAAAAATTTAGTATATAACTAAAGTTAAGCACTAGTAAGTGTCGGTCCACAATATGTATTTAATCTTTAAGCCGTAAGAAATTGACTAATCATAGTCGAGTATTCTTTTCATATTCGATTATAATTGGTCAATTTCTTACTTTTTAAAGCTTAAATCACCTATTGTGGACCGACACTAATACAGCAGAAGTAGATAAAAGAGGTAGGATAGAGAGATAAGATATTAAATTGTGTGAGAAGTAAAAGAAAAAATAATTTTAAGAAAAAATCAATAGCTGGATTAGAAAGTAGAAAAGAAAGTATTTTAAAATCTTCTTCGTTCTTTATTATCAGACCATGTCATCAACGTATGCGAAATTAGATATTCTTCTTTACTCTTGTTTACTCGATACATTTCATTATTACTCTTGCTAGTTTCTCCTTTAAATCTATTAAAATGGAGAAGAAATTCAGACTCAAAGAGCAACCTTATTTTTATGCTTTTTATCCAGAATCACTCTGATCTAGAACCACTCTGGTTATATTTTCTTCTAGTCTTACGATAAAACAGCTGAAATGAAAAACAAAGTTTAAGTATTTTGCTTCTTCGTGGATTTAAAAGCAGTATTTGATGACAGAATTTGTAGAGATAAGTTATGTTTATGGGAAACTGTGGAACGGAAAAGAATGCATAAACCTATTATTGAAAGAATAATATATAAAAAAAACAAAAAATGTGATAAGAAGAAGCAAATATATTGGAGTAATTATGGACTGATAAGAGCATAAAGTTAACTCTTGAGTCTGACTTTTTTCTCCTTTCTTTTAAAGGGATCCTAAAGTGACGGGAATTATATATTACAGTGCACTAAAGAACTTTTTAGGCTTGACAGATTGCAAAGATTGCTTTTCAGGCAATTAAAATACGCACAAAAAGAATATGCAGGACGATTTAACGAATAAATAAGAAAAAAATTAAAAAGTTCACTTAATTTTAGCTCGTATAATTGTCACATCAGATCTTTGTTTCCTTAATACAAAAATTCTACAGATCGTATATACAAAATTCTATAGATCGTATGTACAAAATGAGTGCGTCCCGTATTTCGGATTAGATGAATAATACTATATTTTTGGATTTATGATTGAAAGCTTAGAAAAAAAGTGTAACACTTGAACAAACTGTGTATAATTTTATGCTTGGCGCAGGTAAAAAATGATAAGTAAAGCAATAATTGTAGTTGATAAATGTTGCAATAGGTGGCGTTGTAGAGGAAAGACAAGGACAAACGAGCTACAGGATAAAACATTCAATAAGCTTGCTTGCTAAAATAAAGTGAATTTAATTTTTTATCGATTTTCTCGTTAAATCGACTATTCCGTACTTCTTTTTTGTGTTATGTTTCAATTGCACAAAAGGATTTTACAATCTGTAAAGCCAATTCAAGGATTCATGCCGGCTGTGTCGATATTCCCGTCAGTACTTTTAAAAACAGTCAACATATAATTTTATGTTTTTATTTTATATATACAGGGTGTCCTAAAATTCCCGCATTTGGAGTACACTACGTGATTCTTTATGCTAAAAGAAACAACTTTTTCCTTTAACAAAATTGCGTGCGACGAGTAGTTTTTACAGTGGATTCAAAGAGGCAGATTAAAAATGATGAATGAGCGCGCATATGTGCGTAGCGATCAGGGCTGGCGCGCATTCCTCAGGCCGACGCGGTCTGATACTTAATGTTTGACGACTTCACGTACTATATTGTTTAAAATATGATAAAAGTTAAAAATATTGTTTTCATTCTAACGATTTAATTAAAAAATTGTCTGATTTCGAAGTATTATCTCGAAATAAAAATAAATGTAAATAATATAGTGTATGAACTGAATATGAATTGAGTATGAATTGAGTATGAATTCTATTATTTTAATTACTGCACAATTGCATATAACAATAAAAAAATATACTGAATTTAACGAATTATTTTGACATTATAAAAAAATTAATTTTTTTACTTTTCGTGATTACGTACTCACTATAATTAATAAGTATTCGTTCAATATTTTTTTATTGTCATATGCAATTGCACATATGACAATAAAAAAATAATTAAAATAATAGAATGCTCAGTTCATATACCATATAAGTTACATTTATTTTTATTTTCAGATAATGCTACGAAGTAAGATAATTTTTTTATTAATCGTTACGTAAAGGATGAATACAAATACTTATTTTGTTAACTTGTATTATATTTTAAACAATACAGTACGTGAAGTCGTCAAAGATTAAGTCTCAGGTCGCGCCGGCCTAAGAAACGTGCGCCGGCCCTGACCGCTACGCACATATGCACGCTTATTCGTCACTTTTAATTTGATTTACTGTAAAAACTACTCGTCGCAATTTTACTAAAGGAAAAAGTTGTTTCTTTTAGTAAAAAATCACGTAGTATACTCCTAATGCGGGAGTTTTGGGACACCTTTATATATATATATATATATATATATATATATATATAAAGTAAAAACATAAAGTTATATATTGACTGTTTTTGAAAATACTGACGGGAATACCGACATATTACAGCCGGCATTTTATATATATATATATATATATATATATATATATATATATAAAATGCCGGCTCTAATATGTCGGTATTCCCGTCAATATTTTCAAAAACAGTCAATATATAACTTTATGTATATATATATATATATATATATATATATATAAAGTAAAAAATATATATAGAAACTTATAAATAGATATATATATATATATATATATATATATATATATATATATATATATTTATAAGTTTTACAGTTCCGTATGGACAAAATGATATAGTTCCGCAGTTTGGATTACTTTAAAGAACAATACTGAGCTTGTAAAATTACAATTCAAAGCTTAACAAAAAAGGTCTATGCAATAGTATGCGTTTAATCATTTCTCACCTCGCCGGAATAAAAATGAAAGACTCTGATTGGTTCATTCTTTTATGCCTTATACGTTATGCAAGGGAAAAACACGATGTTTTATTTCAATGAATATAAAAGTTTTGCAGCTTTGTAT